>NW_021319196.1:205036-333179 GCF_001605985.2 Dendrobium catenatum
CGGGAGGTAAAGAGGGCATTTGCCCTTTCAAGTCCGCCCGGCCGGATTGGATCGACGGCCGAGGGCTTCGGGGCGTTGTCGGGCCCCGGAATCGGTCTTTAGAAACTCGAATTGATGACGATTTGTAGTGACTACCGGTGATCGTTTGCTTGTTGGTTGTCGATGCTTGGTTTGAAAAGTCATTCATTACTCTCTCTTTCTCTCTCTATATATATATGTATATTTTTTCTATTTCTTTCTCTCTTATTTTATTTTATTATGTATATTATAATATATTATATAACATACATATAATATGTCATATATAATATAATATTATACATATATCATAGGATATATATTAGAATATAATATATGATATATATATTATTATAAAATATACTTATTATATGTATTATAATATATTAGAAATAAAGAGAGAAGAATCGGGAAAGAACAAAGAAGGGTCCGACGGAGGTCACGCACAGGTTCGGCGTCGGTGCTTGAAGCGGAGACGGTGACCGGAGTTCGGCTGGAATCGACGAGTTTGACGGTCGGAAGGCTATCGACGTGGTGTAAGGAGGATGGCCTTGGTTCAGCAAGGCTAGGGCACGGCAGCTTCAGTCGCTAGAAGAGGCGGAAATTGGGTTCGGTGGCCGGATTCGCAATGGAAATCTGGTTGGCGGCCGTGGATTTTATTGCTTGTGCGAGAGAGGGCGAGAAGGAACCGTGCGGTTGAGAGAAGCAGAACTGTAAAGCCTGAATTGATTTCCTGTGAGCGCCCCTTCCCCTATAGTTATTTCGTTCTTTTATACATTGAAGTAACAGTTATTCCAACGACGTGGAGGCAACGTGGTCCACGATTGTGATGTTTTGCTGCAACTTATAAAATTTTATTTCATGGTTTATATTTTCCTTGCCGCGAGTAAGAGCCTGAACTTCTTTTTGCAATTCATTATCTTTGCTTTATCATTATAACAGCCTTTAAATATATTTCCATCCATCATTCTCATTTGTATATAGTATTTGGAAGTTTGCTTTGTACAGGTCTTCAATACATTAATATATTATTTTATTAGCTTTATGAGTACTAATAAAATAATATAATTGCAGATTGTCAGAAGACTTAAAGTTCTTCATCTTGAATATTGTCGATTCTTCAAAACGCCCATGAGATGTTCGATGAAATGATTCTTGGAGTTGGTCAAGCTCCAAACAATGCTCCAGTTCATGATTTATTCCTCAAGCATGAAAAATAAAACTACTCAAGCTTGACATATAAATTTAATGAATTAAATTTATGGTCATTTTTATTGAAATCTTATCCACCAATTGATCTTGCAAGCTATGACACAAGTCAATTATAAAACATGAGAGATATCTTAACTTGCTGTGAGGTGCTAGAGCCCTTTAGAGTCCAAACATAACCTTTATTTCTTATCCTTTTTTTTAAAAAAAAAAAAAATTTTATAACAAGATGAATATAAGATTACTAATGAGGGCCACTAGTAATGGTATGTATATGCATTGTTCTGAATCCATTTTCCAAAGAATTTAATCTAGATTATAAAAATAACATCTCTCACTCCTTTATTTATTTATTTATTTTTTTTTAGAGAGATTAGGCTGTCACTATATCTATTGTTCATGAATAATGACAAAGCCGAATACTCGAGTATCATTATGATGTTATTAAATGTTACTAAAAGGGGTAGCTCCATTTTCCATATATAACCAATGTAGAATATCTTTGTTGAGGCGTTCATTGCACTTACTAATTAGTTTCATCTCAAGTGCAATATGATGGCTTTGAGAAAGCATTTTCGCAATCCTCAACTTGATATGTTATTCCAATTATTTATTTTTATTCCAAACAAAATTGCCTCCCAACGAATTTTTTGGAAGTTTTCGCGCAATTAATTCGTTGCAATATTGTTTTAGTAATCTAATTTGCTCAATCCTCTTTCTTTTCTCAGTTGATGGCTTTTGATTGGATCAGGCCTCGTTCGATGCCTGATATAGAGCCATCTGAGGACCATATTTGGAGGGAGATTGACCGATTTGACCACTTCTAGTCTGCTTCCATTAGAGATCGACTGTTATGGCATCAGGAGATGCTGATTGATAGAGATATATATGCTGGGTTGTTTTTTCGGTCACCTCGACTTCCTGCTTTTGAGTCGGAGCTTCCTGTAGGACATGATCCTATAGACTGGGTGATTACCCTTAGACTTCGCCATCATGACGGTGGTTCTTTAGGTCGAACTGTCGAGGGCTTGAGTTATGGTACTCAATATGTATTACAGCCTACTGCAGATCTTGCAGAGCATACTGGCACCATCAGATTGCTTAGTTACAGCCTATCTCGTCATGAGATTGCAGAGCAGCAGTATGAACAGTGTTTGGGAGCCCTTTTAGGATGCTAAAGGGCTATGTTTCATGGGCTCGATATGTCTTGAGAGCTCATCGAAGGGTACTTCAGCAGGCAGGCGTCTACAGAGCTATTTATGCCTCCTTGTTTGATTATAGTCGGCTCTCGTACTCATGGCTTCAGGTACTAGTGGAGCACTGGGATAGTATCACAAACACTTGCTGGATTAGACCGAATGAGATGAAAATTATCCTTTGGGATTTGCATTTGATTTCTGGCCTACCTATTTTGGGTATTCCTTACGAGGAATGCATTCCTCAGGACTATGATTTGTTCAGTCGTCGACCAGTTGGTCACTCGAGGCCGGGAGAGTTTGCTTATTCAGATGGTCTTTATCAAAGTTTGGCGCATTACTACTGCCTTTGTAGACAGAGAGGCCATCGTCGTGTGACTACAGTTTCTTTGGATAGTTGGATTGAGAGTGTTTTGCTCCATGAGGCATATACATTGTTGGTTGCTCAACCTCATGATCCCTTTGGTACAGATCTTCAGTATAATGAGCAGGCTTCAGTTGAGTTTTTTGAGCCTAGTTTAGCAGCAGAAGTTCGACCGGTTACCGTTAGGGGGATTTCAGAGGAGATGTCTTTGGTGGCTTTTGTAGCCACTTAGTTGTGCAGTTTTGTCTTCCCGAGTCAGGACAGATTGTTTCGTCCCAGTACACTTCTGATGGCTAGCTTGATTGCTAGTGGGAGACAGGTTTCTTTAGCCCCAGCCGCACTCGCGCAGATATACCATGGTTTTGGATAGATTTCTGCCTCTTATGGTCGCCGACAGCATATGGTTGAGGTACCATGGAATTATGTCCATGGATGGGTGCATATGCACGTAGAGGGAGCTTTCAGTTGTGCTGAGTCACCGGACTACTATTCAGATTACTTCTTCCCCCTATTGATCCAGTTAGCCAGGGGGATCTCAGCTACTGATAGGGCCCAGATCAGATTGTTTTTCTTTGCACCCTTACTTGTGGCCAGCCGTTTTAGATTGGTTTACAGATCTCCAGTTGGAGGTTTACCCTCCCGAAGTTTAGGAGTTTCACTATTAGATTCTTTGACAGAAAGGGGCAGACCTACTTTGCTTTCCAGGAGCGGCTTTGCACCTATTGCTTCTTACTTGGTCAGCATGAGACCTGGATGGCTTTGTTATAGGAGAGATTGTTCTATAGTTTTGGAGGGGTATAACCCCAATAGAGCAGTGCGACAGTTTGGCTTTGTTCAGGCCACTCCTTTGGATGGACTTCCAGCACTTCCTGGAGTGACAGATCATCGCCATTTGAGCTCTCTTTCGTTTTCAGCTTGTCTTGAGGTGGCCTCCATGACTTGGGCTTTTCTTCTTCGATTTGGGACAAGTTCTCGCTTTTATATTGCACATATAGATGCTCCTACCGGCATTTCACACTTGCGGCTGCTCTGGATTCGACACACCTTTTCCTCCTTCTTTGAGTTAGGCATTCAGAGATACAGTAGAAGGATTAAGGGTACTGGCCAACCGAAGTATTCATCGGGCTTGAGGGATTACACCCCCGCACGTACAAAGTCTTATAAAGTGCAAGATAAAAGGCGAAAGAGGAGTCCTGAACCTACTTATAGGCATGATTGCCCTGGTACGTATATTAGTATTGTTATTTTATTATATATATCTTCTCAAAAATACATATATAATTAAATTATAATACTTGCAGCTGCCTCGCATGGGCGTAGGCCGATTTCTCCTTCTCTAGAGAGGGGTCGACCTAGGAGCAGGACTTCGTACGAGTATACAGGTTACATATTTACCTCAATTGTGTATTATACATTAAATTTAAATAACATATCATATTTAAATATATTTTCTCTGTTTACTTTTCAGCGTCCCAACATGCTCCTGTTGATATACAGGATACTCCCCAAACTTTTCCTGTCTCTCCTATTTTAGAGGCAGCTTGCTTGGATGCTGCACATATTTCTCGAGGCCCATATGAAATTCCTCATACAGATGAAGGTATTCATAAATTTTTTTTTATTTATTAATTGATTAAATAACAAATACCTTTTTTTTTATTAATTGATTAAATAACAAATACCTTTTTTTTTTTTTACATCCTTGCTTACTTAGTAGCCTTTATTTGTTATATACATATATATGATTTTTTTTTTCATTCATATATATATAATGACGGACCAGCGTCTTTTATAGATCACACCGCCGGTAGTCCTAGTGGACTTGTTGTGGAGCTTGTTGTTTCGTCTCCTACTCTTTCAGATTCTACTTGGGTAGTCGTTGGTGACTCGTTGGGAGAGCTTTCACTTGATGATCAATGTACTTGTAGTGGCTCTACCCAGTTACTACCCAGGAGTGATACTGATAACACCACGACGGAGCTAGTCACCCACCCTTCCTTGACTTAGGTGGTCTCAGATTGTTCCTCAGGGGGTTCTTCACCAGACGTTACCTCCCACCAGAGTGGTTGGCGATCTGTAGCTTCTATAGAGGACTCTCAACTTTCAGGTATTATCTTATTTCAAATTAGCATTTCTTATTATATTGTATATATAAATATTTTGTAATGATAACTCCTTTCATGTTCTAGGTTTAGAGCTTTCATGTTTCGAGTCAAGATCTGTGTTTCGAGCTCATCGCTCTTTTAGTCAGCGGTGGCTAAGAGGAGAGCAGTATGCCGTTAGTGCGCTACGAGTTTTACTACGGCGAGTAGACCTTAATGCTTTACCAGACTTGTTTAGTTTTCATATAGAGGCCTGCTTACTTTTGAACTTTGCTGCCTCTTGTGGTCTACGAGATAGCCTTTTGCAGATGTGGGAGCTTTCCTGTCTCACTGTTGAGTTCGGGTTACTTCAGCTAGACTACGCTTCTCGGAGGTTGTCTTACATAATTCTTGCTGATTTAGAGGCTGAGGCCCGAGCTACTTGGGATAGGATGAGGAGAGCTCGTTTTGATTTAGATATTGGATTACAAAATTTGCATCACTGTCAGCGGGACATTTCTGGGGAGCAGATGGTGCTTCTGGGTATAGAAGCTGAGCTCAGAGCTTTGAAATTGAGGGAGATAGTTCTTCTAGAGAGACGTGAGGCGGTTAGAGCAGTGGCTACCCATACCGAGGAGGACTTTTCTTTGATAGCTTCCGAGGTCAAGCATTTGGAGGATAGATTTTCTTTTTTCACTGAGGAGTTTGACTCGGCTCGTCGTCGGTTGGAGCTCGCACAGGAACAGCGAGCGATGTTGGAGGATCGTTTGTTCAGAGTTAGACATCAGATCAGCAACATTCAATTCAGACTTTGACAGCTTCATTACCACATTCATGGTATTTATGCATGTATTTATTTATAATTATGCATTAATTTTATAGTTTATTTTCTTCTTCCTTTTTTTTTATTATTATTATTCTTTTTATAGCTCGACCCTTAGGTTTGTGAGCATAAGAACTTAGCGGTTCAGCCCTTAGGCTTATTAAACTAATGAATTCTAGCTCGACCCTAAGGTTTATGAGCATAAAAGACTTAGCAGTTCGGCCCTTAGGCTTATTGAACCAATGAATTTTAGCTCGACCCTTAGGTTTGTGAGCGTAAAAGACCTCAGCAGTTAACTATAATGATAAATCATTAAGTCAATATGTAGTCTCATGATTTCTTTACATTATTTAGTAAAGGGGTATTTTTTATAAAAAAAAATTGCCTCCTGTATTACAGGAGGGATTATAAGGTATCTATAACATTGCCTCCTATATTTCAAGAGAGAGTATAAGGTATCTATAACATTGCCTCCTATATTTCAAGAGGGAGTATAAGGTATCTTCTACCTTATATGATGATATAGATAAAATTGCCTCCTGTATTACAGGAGGGTGTATGTCATGTGTTCTTTGCATTGCAAAAGAACATGTAAATTTATATCCTACATTGCAGGAATATATGTTAATCATTTCCTATCTTTAGGAAAGATTAAATATTATCTCCTACCTTACAGAGAGATATATAAGTTGCCTCTTGTATTACAGTAGGAGTTTTCATCATAATATTCTATTAATTGAGAGATTATATGTAGTATTTCTTTAGATATTGGCCATTAATTGGTGGCATAGGCCTTTGACCAGAAATATCTATAAGTTGGTATGCCCCTCCTTCATATACCTTTTCGATAATGAAGGGTCCTTCCCATATTGGGTCAAATTTAACACCGACTCGACGATGGGGAATTATGGGTCTTTTACGAACTAGTACAAGTTCACCTTCTTTGAAACTCCTAGGATGGACCATTCGATCATGAGCCCTAGTCATTCGAGCTTTATAGATTTCTAAATTTTGTTGGGCTTGCAGCCTAGTTTCATCTAAAGCTTCAAGTTCTTCCAACCTTAAAAGATCATTCTCTTCTCGGGTTAAGTCGTATTGTATAGCAATACGAAACGACGGTAACTCCACCTCGAGAGGTAATATTGCCTCTGTTCCGAAGACTAGAGAATATGGGGTAGCCTGTGTCGCAGTCTTATAGGTTGTGCGATATGCCCATAAGACTTCGGTTAATTTATCGTGCCATTCTCTCTTATTTTTAGAGAGAATTTTCTTGAGCAGTTTAATCAAAGTTTTGTTAAATGCTTCAGCCAAACCATTGTCTCTTGGGTTATATATCGATGAATAACGCCAGTCTATCTTATGACGCTCTATAAATCGATAAATTTTGGCACTTTTAAAGGAGGTACCATTGTCTGATATAATTCGACGTGGTATTCCAAAACGATAGACAATATTATCTCGGAAGAATTTCATAACATTGTCCGCTTTAACTTCTCTTAGGGGAATTGCTTCAGCCCATTTTGAGAAGTAATCTGTGGCAGCAAGGATGAACCGATGTCCTGAAGAAGAAGGTGGTTCTATAGGACCAATTATATCGGTGCCCCAGCTTTCGAATGGCCAAGATGCTACTGTAGGATGTAACGGGTTAGGAGGCCGGTGTATAACATCAGCATGCACCTGACATTGATGGCACTTTTTAGCATAGTTAAGACAATCCTTAATCATGCTAGGCCAATAATATCCCATGTGTTTAATTTTGATCTTCATTTTTGGTCCAGATTGATGCGCACCGCACAATCCTTCATGGACTTCAGTTATAACTCTTTGGGATTCGTTAGGACCTAAACATCGTAGCCATATTTGGTCAAATGATCTACGATATAATGTCTCATTTACATAAGCATGTCTTAATGCTCTTTTAGCTATTTGTGAGGCAGTAGATTTATTCTCCGGTAATCTACCCTCTTTAAAATATGTAATGAATGGTTTCCTCCAATCATTTTCATCCGATATATATAAGCACTTGAGTATTTCTTTTCCTTCCTCTTCTTGTAAGGAAGCAGGAGATAATGCATGTCTATTCTGGATAGTTATGATGATTGGATCCTCTTGGACATTTGTCATTTCTTTATCTAGTTTTGCCAGCGCATCGGCTTTCCCGTTCTCACCTCGTGTAATCCTAGTTAGGGTTACCTCGGGAATTTGTTCTAGGAGTTTCAAAGCGTACTCACAATATGGGATTAGCTCGGGTTTATTAATTTTAAAAGCACATGCTATTTGCTTAATTATAAGTTGAGAATCTCCATAAATATGAAGTTTATGAATTTGCATGCTAATTGCAAGCTCAAGACCTGCTATTAAAGCTTCATATTCAGCTTCATTATTAGTGCGAGGTTCAATTAAGCTATATGAGTATCGCAATATACCGCCTTGTGGGGTTACAAATATAAGGCCAATGCCTACCTGAACTATTGGGAGTTTAGGTGGTCGGGCTGGTTTTATTGATGAAGCTCCATCAAAATAGAGCTCCCATTCTCGTAGATGTATTCTCTCTTCCACTTCGAGTATCTGCTCATCTGGCAGCTCATCATTAAGTGGAGAATCTACAGGTAATGGATGAGCAGCTAGAAAATCAGCTAGTGCCTGCCCTTTTATAGCCTTTTGTGGCATGTAGGTTATATCAAATTGCATTAGCAACACCGTCCATCTAGCTAGACGACCCGTTAGAGTGGGTCTAGTCATTAAAAACTTTAATGGATCTATTTTAGATATTAATGTTATCTTATGAGATACCAAATGGCATAACCTTGTAACAATATATGCCTATAGGAGTTCGAAAGGCAGTATGCTTTTCATCTTCTGGGTCCATTTTAATCTGATTATAACCCGACGATCCATCCATAAATGAGAACATATCGTGGTTCGACGTGTTATCGACCATAAGTTCTGCATTAGGGAGTGAGAAATCATCCTTCGGGCATGCCTTATTCAAATCCCGATAGTCAATGCACATACGAATTTGACCATTTTTCTTCTTTACTGGGACGATGTTGGCAATCCAGTCAGCATATTTTTCTTCCCGAATAAAGTCAGCTTCAATGAGCTTTTTAGTTTCAGCGATCACTTGCTCTTCAATCTCAAGTCGCATTCGCCTAGGTGCCTGTTTGATAGGTTGTACTTTAGCGTTGATAGAGAGCTTATGCACTGCCACCTCTGGTGATAAACCAGGCATTTCAGTGTAATTCCATGCAAAACAATCTTTATACTCAATAAGAAGCACTTTTAGCTCTTCTGCTTTATCGTGCGGAAGATTCGCACTAATAAAGGTTGGCTTTGGCTCATCTTCTGTACCCAAATTTATCTTCTTGAGTTCATCCACAGTAGCCTGACCACCTTCTTCAAATTCTTTTGGAGCTTCTTTCAGATCTACTATTAGATCTTCAACTTGATTTTCGAGTTCGGGCTGTCCCTCCTCTTTATCTGTTATGTTGTAGGAGGTTGCATATGTTAGACGCGGACGTTGGGGGTACTCAAGATAATGGTAGGATGCTTCTCGTGTGAGACATGAATGTCGAGCATATCCAAGCCCCCATGTTGTAGACAAACCATGACCAATAGGTTTTTGTGCATGCTCGTTGTGCCATAGTTCTCTGAAATAACGAGCTCGTTTATTTGTTTGCACAAAGAAGACATTTTTCTCCATGAGCTTTCTCATGATGGGTGAAGGATATTGAGGAATAATTATCCACATATCTTCATAATCCCACTCATCTTCATTTTCTATTTCATGAGCAATATGACGTGGTATCACCTTTGATTCGTAGAAAAGGGATCCACGTTCATTAAGACCCCTTTGGGGAGGGACATAGAATGTCTTTAACATTCCTATGTTTGTATTTATCGTGGTAGTCAATGTTTTAGAATGTGCCACTAGCATAGGTACTATTTTGATGATATTTGTGGATATTTTTTCTTCAGATACCCTTATCATCGAAATTGACATATTTTTCAATTTCTTAGATATAGAACTGGGTTCTGGATTCCTTTCCTCTGGAAATTCTGTAGTACTTTTGGGCTGATAAAGAAATTCTTCTTCTTCCTCTATACTTGATTTGCTCGAACACCGCACTTTATTTGCATGACCAGCTTTATAATCCAAAGGGATGGCTGATAGTTCACTCTTTCTTTTCCTTATGATTAGGGGTTTGAAAGTTGCAGAGATACTATCATCCTCTTCAGTATCACTACCGAGGTGAGGTACTGAGTAGATTTTCTTCAGTTTATCCTTTCCTTTATCCTTTGGTTTTCCTTTATCCAGTGTAGTAACCTGGATTCTCGGAAGATTACTACCTTCTAGCTTTTGTGCTATAAAGTACTTGGCATCATCGTAGATTTTGACTTCGTGTACCAAGAACGGTTGTTCATCACCATCGATGCGATGTTCTTCATTATCCCAATTGTACTTCATACATTGATGAAGTGTTGAAGGCACTATGCCATATTCGTGGAGCCATGGTCTTCCGAGAAGTGCCTTGTATGATGTATTGGAATCAATTATGTGGAATCTTGCCTCTATATGCAGCTCTCTAAAACTTAGAGGTAAAACCACTGATCCCAAAGTTCTTTGCCCTTGTTCATTGAATCCTTGCAGGAACACAGTGCTTTTAGTTAGGTATTGAACATCCAAGGCTAATCCTTTGAGCGTTCTGAGGCTCATTAGATTGACAGAGGAACCTGGATCGATCAAAATTCTGTTAATTTCTGTGTTGTTACTCTCTGCAGTGACATATAATGGTAGATTATGATCTGCAATTCCCAGGAGCAAATCACTATCGCAGAAAGTAACTGTAGCATTATTTTGTGTATATAAGGCTTCTTTTAGGCTTTGCTCGGCAAAGAACGCCTCATACTGCTCAAGATTTTGCAAGGCTTTGATGAGTGTGTCCCTAAGGTCTTTGGACATAATAAGGGCATCGTATATACTCAGCAATGCAGGCAGCTTGCGAAAATGAGATAGGATGTTATAATCCACATTTGCATTAGCCTCTTTAGGCTTAGGTGGATCTTGAGGCATAGCCGCTTGATTGAGCTGGATATTCCTATCCTGCTCTTTTCCCTTCTTCTGGGATGGAGGAAGAATTTGTTTTCCACTTCTTAATTGAATTTGCATCACCTCTTCAGATGAGTCATCCTCAACATGAGAATCTTTTGTGTTCGCTACTTCTTCAGCTTCTTCTGAATCTGAGCTGCTTCCAAGTTTTGGGCAGCTAGTTTTAAGAGTTATTTTATTCTTATTTTTGTTATCCTGAAAACACAGTTCTTCATCTGAGTCCGTAAATGGTGATGCCATACGACATGTTTCTTTAGGACCAACTTTTGAATTGGTCTTTTGAAGATTGAGAGGTCTACCTCGTCCTTTCTCATTTCTTCCACCTTTTTGGCTTATAACTCGACAAGTTTCTCTTGGAATATTCGTCTCTTCTTCAGATTCTGAGTCGAGGTGTAAGTTAGTCATATAATCCTCCAATATGATGGGTCTTCTAGGAGGTTGTTGGTATTCCTCGATTGAATCGATGTACCGCTGGATTTCAGTCTTCTGTTTCGATAATCTCTTCTTCATTCTTCTTCGAGATCTAGAAGTAGAAGCTTTTCCTCCTTGGTCCTTGTAATATTTCAAATGTTTCTTTGTAGTTGATGTAGACTCCTCTTCAATCGACTCCTGTAAGTGAAGGAGTCTTGGATCCACTTCTAATTCTAGAGCGTTCTTTCGACGAATGCCCTGAATGGCCAAAAGGACTTTCATTATTTGTTTGGACTTTTTTGATATGTAGGTCTCCCAACCTCCCTCTTCTTGTTGGGGTTCTTTTCCTACATCTTCTTGGCATAAGATAGAAGAAATGACATTAGTCTTCTCTCGCTTGGGATTTGTTAATACACTATCTGACAGTGTCAATTCGCCATTTTGGTAGCATCACTCTACCCAACCTTTGAATACAAAATAGTCCTCGATGGGGTGACTAACAATCCGGTGGTATGGACAGTAGTTCAGGTCATTAATCATACCAGCCTGTTCTGGTCGGCGAGACTCTGGTAGCTGTAAGCCAATTTTGAGTGCATGTCGGAAGATTTTGCCAATACAATCTCTCTTAAAAGAGTACAACTTATTAATCTTCTCCTGTAAGGTAGGGGTTGTCGGCTTTTCTTTCACTTGTTTTGCTATTTTAGGCACAATTGCTTCCCCTTTCTCCTTTTTATCTGGAGGAGAAGTAAATGTTGTATTTACTTCATCTCGTTTTGAATCATAAATTCTGGGTTGTTTGCCTTTACTAGCGGTATTGTTGTTATAGTTGTAGGTGATGCCCCTAGGCTTGGGCAGCCTCTCGAACTTAGCTACACGATCTAATAATTCTTGGAAACTATTGATCGTAGCCATTGCTAAGTAAGGAGCCATATGATCATCAATATTTCCAAGAAGGAGTTCCACAACATGTTTTTCGGTCAGTTGCTGCTCACATCTCATGTTGAGGTTCCTCCATCTTGTGATATATTTGGTAACAGACTCGTCCTTCTTTCTTCTTTCAAGGGCGAGATCTGCAATCGTCACCTTCTTTGTGGCACTGGCGAACCTTTTGACGAATATCGTTTTGAGCTCAGCGAATGTCTTAATTGAGTCATTTGGTAACTCGGCATACCATTCGAAAGCTGTGCTTGTAAGGCTACTAACAAATTGGCGCAGCAACAATGCGTCATTTCCTCTAGTGTTACCACAGGTGGCCTTAAATTGGGCCAAATGTTGCCTAGGGTTCTCTGTACCAGAAAATGTTTTGAATTAAGGTACCACATATCCTTTAGGATATTTTACGTGGTCGTATTCTATGGGATACGGGCGGCCAGTACCCACTAGAGCTTCAGCAGTTTCAGCAGCAATAACTGCTTTCACTTTTTGATTAATGAGGTTTTCAATTTGGGTCTTGTTAACTATTTCATCTTCTTTGAATGTTGTCAGTATCGGCTCTTGTACCTCTACTTCTTGATTAGGCACTTCTGGATTAGGAGCAGCCCGAATACCTGAAGTACCCACATTCTCTTGGGTATTTACATGTTGTGATCTACCAAGTGCGGTCACTAGACCAAGTTGCCCAAGTAGTTCTTTCATCATGAAGTTCATCTCATCAAGACGAACATTTAATTGAGCAATCTCCTGGTCTTTTCCCCGCTGGAGAGATTGCATTTCTTGCTGCAATCTTCTTACAGCTTCACTAGCCTCCTCTTCCTCCACCTCTTCTGATTGGGGAGGTGTCGTATTTGCAGGCATTACTTGCTCTTGCATACCCTGTGTTTGTTCTTCATTTTGGAGATTTGCAACTGCATTTTGACGGGTTTGCATTCTTTGGCCAGGCTGCTCAGAAGTCTGGCTTATCACTCGAACAGTTTCAACATCCATAGGATCAACCTCTTTTGTTTTTCCACCATACTCATCATCGGGAGAAGCCTTTTCATCCCAATGATTGACATTGCAGTCATCTTCGACCTCATATTCTTCTTCTGGCCGATTTCGACGCCTCCAGTGGATTATGGGAGAATCAGGGCTGCTTTTATACATAACAGCCTTTCCCTTATCAGCTAGGGTAGGCCTGACAGGGGATTCCTTATCAAAATGTGACCTTTGGTCACAATTCTTTGGCGACATTTTACGAGCTTGGCTCTCATGTTTGCCTTTAAAAATATTCATTTGTTTGGGCTCTTTTGGTACCCAAACCCGTTGGCTATTTCCATTGAACTTCGAATAATTTACCCTAGGCAGAGGGTAATATCGGTTACTCGGACCGACAAGTTCCTTTGCAGGAATCAACCTATAATACGGTTGAAGGGGTCTTTGTCTGTAGCCTTCATGGCTAAGATTACCATAAGATTTTCCCACTTGCTTTCTTTCAAATCTTAGGCGTTGTCTAGGCTCCGTAACTTTTGGATTAAAGAAATGAGGAAGCACCCTATTACTTCCTCGATAAGGTTTCTTTGAAACCTCATTCTTCCAAGAATTTCTTGAAGTTGGAATGAGATCTTCGTTCAACAACTTCTTCCAATCCCTCGTCAGCTTTCTATTCTTCATTGCTTTCAATAATTTGTGAAGATGGGAAGAGAGTGATTCTTTCTTTGCTGGTTGCTGCAGTGGTTGGTTAGAAGTCTCCCAAAAAGACTTCTTCAACTCACCTCGGGCATTATTACGTTTCACCCATCTTAATGGTTCGAAACCATTACGAATGGGTATGTTTGCCTCTGGTTGAGGCAGTGGTTGCTGATTTAGGGTGGGAATATTGACCCATCCATTAGCTCTAAGATGAGCATTGGCTTTCCTTCTAGTCTTTCTTGACAGCTTGACACCAGAGGTAGAGGCTTCATCATCGTGCCTCCCATGAATGAAAATAGCTTTCTCAGGAATTTCAGCTTCATTCCTCTTCATATTAGTCATATCAATGATAAAAGATTTCAGCTTAGGCTCGAGAGCCCTTCTTTTGGCCAACAGGGGCACCTTATTGTTAATGTTGAAAGCCTTATCAGTATCAGGCTTCTTGTAGTGAACATCAGATTTGTTCACATTTCGGTCAGCATAATCAGCAGTAACTTGTCTTGCCCTGGGCTTAAAAGCCTTCTTCTTTGCCGGAGGGGCTACAGTAGGTGCAACTGACAATCTTGAAAATACAGTAGGTCTTGGTGCAATAGCATTCTGAGTGATCATCTCCCTGGTTGGTGCAGCTTCACTAGGAAGGAACTTAAACACTTCGGAAATAGTTCCGAATTGCAGTGTGGCACCATCTCGACTAGTGTCTATCACAGTTTGGGGGAACTGGACGCGTGATCCTTCCCCAAGCTTAATAGTCATCATACTTTTCACAGGTGACATTTCAGCAACCTGTAATAGAACTTACAGGGATTAGAGTCAACCTGATTTCTATTGCACAAGAAAATATTACTTCATGAAAAAGCATGTATATATATGTATATATGAATATATTTCATCCAAAGATGGAGAGAGAAGTAATGCCCAGTGGAGTCGCCAGAAATCTGTTCGCTCCAGAAAAATCGTCTTAATTTAAAAAAAATAAAGAATGTGAACCCCGCTCTCACGAACTTATGGGTTCTCTTTAATTTTTCTGGAGGTAGATTGAGTTTAACAATTAACTAGATTTCCCCTGAGAGTAACATCAGGGTTTATTTAGATCTGGGTTCTACTTCCTATGAGCGCAAGCCCTCATAGTTAATTACCCCTTCTAACGCATTAGAAGAGCACTCTCGATTAAGGATGAAATATATTTAGCTTTGTACAAGAAGTGTGAGAATGTGCAATAGATATTTAAATTTAGTTATGGGGGTATGAAGGTACACCCGATCAAGATCCCATGGTTCCGTCATCCCGGGCATACCGTGAGTTCAGTCTACCAACACTAACAACCATTGGTTGTAGTGTCCAGGGAATCTGATTAACAGCCATGGGTTGCCTCCTCTCAGGGATCCCGAATAGACTGAAGTGGATATGTGTGAATTTTTAATTTAGTTTAGTTTAGTTTGAGTTGGGGCTTATGGCTTCCTTAAAAGTTTCCCGTTAATTTGTTTAGTTTGGGGCTTATGGCTCCAATTAGGAATTGCCCGTATGATTTGATTTGGATAGGGGCTTATGGCTTTCATTTTTGAAAGTGGCCCTGATAGTGGGACTTACGACCTCTATTAGATGTGGCCCATAGAATTTTGGTTGGGTAGGTCTTATGGCTTCCTTAAAAGTTGCCTAGTGATGGGTCTTACGACTTAACCCTATAAGCTAAGTGGCCCGAGTGATTTAATTATTTTTGATTATAGGGTCGTTCACTTAGAAGTTTTCTAACATATGGGTCTTATTGCTTCACTTAGAAGTAACCCAAAATAGCGGGTCTTACAACTTAGTCATATAGACCAAGATGCCCAAAGGGATTTGAGTTTTGATTATAGGGTCGTTCGTTTAGAAATTCCCTAAACACAACAGTCTTACATACATGCGTCGGGGCGTTGTCGGGCCCCGGAATCGGTCTTTAGAAACTCGAATTGATGACGATTTGTAGTGACTACCGGTGATCGTTTGCTTGTTGGTTGTCGATGCTTGGTTTGAAAAGTCATTCATTACTCTCTCTTTCTCTCTCTATATATATATGTATATTTTTTCTATTTCTTTCTCTCTTATTTTATTTTATTATGTATATTATAATATATTATATAACATACATATAAAATGTCATATATAATATAATATTATACATATATCATAGGATATATATTAGAATATAATATATGATATATATATTATTATAAAATATACTTATTATATGTATTATAATATATTAGAAATAAAGAGAGAAGAATAGGGAAAGAACAAAGAAGGGTCCGACGGAGGTCACGCACAGGTTCGGCGTCGGTGCTTGAAGCGGAGACGGTGACAGGAGTTCGGCTGGAATCGACGAGTTTGACGGTCGGAAGGCTATCAACGTGGTGTAAGGAGGATGGCCTTGGTTCAGCAAGGCTAGGGCACGGCAGCTTCAGTCACTAGAAGAGGCGGAAATTGGGTTCGGTGGCCGGATTCGCAATGGAAATCTGGTTGGCGGCCGTGGATTTTATTGCTTGTGCGAGAGAGGGCGAGAAGGAACCGTGCGATTGAGAGAAGCAGAACTGGAAAGCCTGAATTGATTTCCTGTGAGCGCCCCTTCCCCTATATTTATTTCATTCTTTTATACATTGAAGTAACAGTTATTCCAACGACGTGGAGGCAACGTGGTCCACGATTGTGATGGTTTGCTGCAACTTATAAAATTTTATTTCATGGTTTATATTTTCCTTGCCGCGAGTAAGAGCCTGAACTTCTTTTTGCAATTCATTATCTTTGCTTTATCATTATAACAGCCTTTAAATATATTTCCATCCATCATTCTCATTTGTATATAGTATTTGGAAGTTAGCTTTGTACAGGTCTTCAATACATTAATATATTATTTTATTAGCTTTATGAGTACTAATAAAATAATATAATTGCAGATTGTCAGAAGACTTAAAGTTCTTCATCTTGAATATTGTCGATTCTTCAAAACGCCCATAAGATGTTTGATGAAATGATTCTTGGAGTTGGTCAAACTCCAAACAATGCTCCAGTTCAGGATTTATTCCTCAAGCATGAAAAATAAAACTACTCAAGCTTGACATATAAATTTAATGAATTAAATTTATGGTCATTTTAATTGAAATCTTATCCACCAATTGATCTTGCAAGCTATGACACAAGTCAATTATAAAACATGAGAGATCTCTTAACTTGCTGTGAGGTGCTAAAGCCCTTTAGAGTCCAAACATAACCTTTATTTCTTATCTTTTTTTTTTTTTTTTTTTTTTTTTTTTTTTTTTTTTTTTTTTTTTTTATAACAAGATGAATATAAGATTACTAATGAGGGCCATTAGTAATGGTATGTAAATGCATTGTTCTGAATCCATTTTTCAAAGAATTTAATCTAGACTATAAAAATAACATCTCTCACTCCTTTATTTATTTATTTATTTATTTTTTAGAGAGATTAGGCTGTCACTATATCTATTGTTCATGAATAATGACAAAGCCGAATACTCGAGTATCATTATGATGTTATTAAATGTTACTAAAAGGGGTAGCTCCATTTTCCATATATAACCAATGTAGAATATCTTTGTTGAGGCGTTCATTGCACTTACTAATTAGTTTCATCTCAAGTGCAATATGATGGCTTTGAGAAAGCATTTTCGCAATCCTCAACTTGATATGTTATTCCAATTATTTATTTTTATTCCAAACAAGGACTTAGCCCATTTTTGACAGCTATATTACTCACCACCACCGGCAGCATGACCAAGACATATCCTAGTTCAATGCTAAGTTTACTACGATAGCAGTTACTTTCAGCAGGCTCCACCACCTCCACCTCCATCTGATGATCAGGATCCCTCATTTCTGTTGTTTTAGTCTCTATTTTATGTAGATTGCTTTCTTTTTTATATTATGTTTTCAGTTGCTTTAGTTTGTGTTTTTAGTTTCCTCCTCCTTTTTGATATGTCAAAAGGGGGAGTAGTATGTTTGTACTTGTTCTTGTAGTATGTTTGTACTTATTATGTTCGAAAATTTGAAAGCTTGTTTAGTTTTACATTACTGTTTTAAAATTGATTATCGATATGTTTGCCATCATCAAAAAGTGGGAGATGGTTACAAACCTATTTTTTGGATTGTGATTTTGATGATAGCAAACAAATCTTGTTTCACTAAAGCTGCCTTTACTACTGACATTTTCAGGATTCAAAGATCGGATGGAAATTGAAATCAGCTCAAGACTGGGTAAATTATGGTTGAGTTAGTCTATAATTTTCTTTTTTCTTTCTTGAGTCAATTGTAAATGTTTAAAGTGACTGATGTTAAGTAACCCTACACACACACTTGAGAGATTTAGAACTTGTGTTTTTACTCACATCGTCCCGGACGATATTTATATCATCCTAGATGATCGAGTTCAAAACCAAAGATCTAATCAGGATTTTGGTTAAGGCAGCCATAATTAACTAATCAGCCTGGATGATACATGTATCGGCTAGGACGATATGCTCAATACAGCAAAAAATTTCCACCATTATCTATTTAGATATTCTGTATTTTTGGAAATCGACCAGGATGATTCCTTCATCGGCCTGGACGATATTGTATAATTATGCCTAAATTGATCCAGCAATTATGGGAGTAATTAAGGTTGATTGATACGATCACATCATCCTAGATGATTGCAAGATCGGCCTAGACGATCCATTCAAAAATCCTTGGTTACTCCTGGACGATAAATATCGGCTAGTATAAATTCAGGGTGATGCTCTGGATGATTTTCCTCTAATTTGAACTAATCGGCTAGGACGATCGTTAGATCGTTCGGGATGATCAAGAAAATTTTTAATCAACCAGTTTGCATTTACGGTGATTCTTTAGTTGATCTTATGAGATTTGTAGTTATCGGCCTGGACGATTTCCATATCGTCCTAGACGATAAAGTCGGCAACTTGCAATTAATGAGCTCCTTTGAAGCTCGTCTATTTATGAGCTCTTGTTCAACATTTTTGAACATTCTTGGCTTCTTTCTTGACCTGAGAAAACCTAAAGGAGAGAGAGAGAGGGAGGGAGAGAGGGAGAGAGGATCTTGTGAGGGGGAGTATGTGAGGGGGTTCACAAGGGTTGCTCCAAGCATTGTTCCACTTCTTCTTCCCTAGAGTTTCTTATCCTTGGAAGGGTTGGGAGAGGTAAGTTTCAGCAAGTGATCGTGGTTCTCTGCCTGCTTCAGGAGGAAGCAAAAGGAGTTAGGTTCTCTGCCTTGCCGGGTGTGGCGAAAAGGAGGTGTTTTGTAAGCGCTTCTCCGCCTAGTTGTGGGGGATAAAGGAGAGTCACGTTGGTAGTGCAATACTCGGAGGGCGCCTCCGGGGAGTGGACGTAGGTTCAGTTGACCGAACCACTATAAACCGTTGTGTTCTTTTTACTTCTTCCGCACTTTAATTTTCCGCACTTGTTTTTTCCGTGGAGATTTTAGTTTGTGATATTTATTCTTTTTGTTTAAAGATTTTAAAAAAAACCAATTCACCCCCCCAAAAACCCCCCCCCCCCCCCCCCCTCCCTCCTGGTTAGCCTCAGGACTAGTTCATAGGGCCTAACATCCCTAACAAACTTTCACTATCAAACATCATTTTGAAGGAATTAATGTTAAATGAATGAGGAAATTAAAGCTAACTTCTATGGAAGTTTAATTCTAGTGGAGATTACTAAATATTTCCCTTCCTACTAATTTATGGTTAAATTATAAGAAGTTTAAAGAATCTATTTTATGTTTGAGATCTTGTATTCAAATTAAAGATGGTAACATTAGGTTCCAAATCTTTTGTAACATCTCTCTGCTCTGGTACTTCCGGCGATTCTTTGGCGATCTAGGGTTTGCCTACTTTCTCTTTCTTCAGGTTGCTTCTAGCATAGTTTAGTGTGGTTTTTCTTCTCTTTTTCTTTCCATTTTTGTTCCATCTCTATTTTTTGAGCTTCTTCAGCATTTTATTTTGATTTTTTTTTTCTTATTTTTGGAAGTTTGGGGGATGACGACTCAGTCGTCTTCTTTCCATACAAAAGCTATGGTGCCTAATGGCAAACCTAGTTCCTTTAAGGATAAGCTTACTGGCTCTTCCTCTGCTTCATCATAGCTTCAGTTTGTTTATACTTCATTT
This sequence comes from Dendrobium catenatum, assembly GCF_001605985.2. Classification (NCBI taxonomy): domain Eukaryota; kingdom Viridiplantae; phylum Streptophyta; class Magnoliopsida; order Asparagales; family Orchidaceae; genus Dendrobium; species Dendrobium catenatum. Next base: position 225,008 of record NW_021319196.1, read on the forward strand.
AAGGGTTGTCCCGCTTTAATGTTTGATGATTCGATTGTATCTCAGTTGGCTTCCCCCTTTGCTCTTACTTTATTTGGTAAGTGTTTCCTAAGGCAACCTAATCTTAATATTATTCACAAGTTTTTTGTTAATCTGAAGCTTACAGGTTTCTTTCATATTAGATTTCTTGATCCTCATCATGTGGCAATTCAACTAAGCCATGACTTGGATTATAGCCATATTTTCTCCAGAATATCTTACTATATTCAGGCTTGTCAAATGAGACTTCTTAAAGGACACCTGATTTTGATGTCTGTGAGGAGTTCCCAATTGCTCTTGTTTGGGTTTCTTTCCCTAATTTGAGGCTTCATTTCATTAACTCACAAATTCTCTTTGGTCTTGCTTCTATTCTTGGTAGGCCATTACAAACAAACCAGGCGATAGCTTCAGTTTCTCATCTGTTGGTGGCTCATGCATTAGTTGAGTTAGATATTTCAAAAAAAAAATTAGAATTTGAAATTTCAAAACTTACCTATTTTTTTCTCACACTGTAAGATGCATGGTCATGGTTTGAGTGAGTGTTTTAAACTCCATCTCCATCTTAAGAAGAAGAAAGAAATTGCCAAGTAGTCTAAAGTGAAAGAGGGTATTTCAAATGACCATGTTAATGTTACTTTGAACCTTGATATTTATGAGGCTAGTGGTGAGAAAGTTCTGGGTCATGATGTAGTTATTCTACAGCCTGGTAAAACTCAAACCAAACCAACCTCTTCTAATGGGATTGAACTTCTCATTAATCAAGGCGTAGATCCCAAGCTAGATACTATATTATGTTTTGATCTCTCTGGAATGGTGAAGCAAATGATATCTAGTAATTCTAATAGCATTAATGTGCCTTCATCTTCATCTAATCCTTGTGTTTCAAAGAAAACTTTGTTTGATATGGTTGTTATTTCTATTGACACTAACTATTATAATAAACCTCAATCTCATACCATTATGAATGAGTAGGTTAATGAGCTGATTCCTGAAAGAGTTGAGCCTTTAATATTGTAGGCTAATTTGCCCCAAGTAGAGAGGCTGGCTATTGTCCAAACTGAGAAGGTGAGGGAGATAAGTAGAATTGTTGTGAACAATGAAAAAATGGTGGAGATGGTGTTTTCCATGTGGAAGGTAAGTTTCCACTTTATAGGGGCATTCAGGTGTGATAAATGAAAGTAAGCTTCCTTTAACTGATAATTATATTAGTAATGCTTTTACATACACGAAGGAGGTGGATATGTTGGCTAAATATTTAGCTAGAGATGATAATAATAAGAGTTATACCAAGGGTCATGGTAAGAGAGGTAGGAAACCAAGGAATGTTATTATACAATCACCTAGAAATACACATTCGCATACTTCTCATTAATCATTATTTTTTTGTTTAATAATATTTTTGAAATGTTAGGGGTATTGGGTACCCTTCCTCTAAGTATTGAGTTAAAAATTTATATCTTATTCATAATTTGTTTATACTTTTCTTGCTTGAGCATCTTATTTTAGCATCTTATTTTTGGAAATGTTTTGTTATAATAAACATCATTGGTGATTTTACTCAAGTCTTGCATTGTAATATTAAAAGTTCTAGTTTTCAATGTTGTGCTTCATTTTTTTATGTTGCAGCCTCTCGTTATACTAGAAAGATTTTATGGTATCAAATCATTCATTTCCATAGTATTTGCAATCTTCGTTGGTTTGTTAGTGGAGATTTTAATGCTATAACAAACCCGTCTGAGCGCATTGGGGGGCTCTCTCCCTATCTATCAGTTGATGGAGGATTTTAATGGTATGATTATGGATTGTAACCTAAATGATATTGGTTTTTTTGATAATAAATTCACTTGGCATCATGAGCATTTATGATAAAGGTTAGATAGGGTTTTATTTAATGATGATTAGCTTAATTCTTTTGAGTCTACTAATGTTGAGCATCTTAATCAGACCCTCTCTGATCATTCTCCTCTTCTTATTAAAATTAATAATAGAGTTAGTAGTATTCCATCTCAATTTATATTTCAAAAAATGTGATTACTTCATAACTCTTTTCTGGATGTGATTAAGAATAATTGGCATGCCCTATGTATCTTAATAACTCTATCTTTGGCATAAATAGATTTTGGCTTAAGCTAAAAAGTCTTAAGCAAGTTTTAAATTGGTGGAACAAAAATAATTTTAAAAAAAATTTATCTAACATTTTAATTGCTGAAGATACATTGAATTCTAATGAGAGCCAGTGTTAATTGGTACCTTCTGATGCTAACTTCTATTTTTTGAGAGAGCCTAAAGATGAGATTTCTAAATTACAAGCTTAGGAAGAAATTTTTTGGAAGAAGAAAACATTTGTTAAACATATGGTTGAAGGTGATAACAATACTAATTATTTTCATGCCTTGACTAAAAAGAAACATGTTATTAATTACATTCATAAAATTAATTGTGTTGATGGATTTATTACTAAGGATGATACTAAAATTGCTATTTTAGTTGTTCAACATTTTCAAAATCATCTTAATAAAACTTTTAATCCTTGTATTATTGATAATCCGTCTATCATTCCTAATCTTATTACTCATGATGATAATATTGGCTTGGCTAAATCTCCTTCTCTAGAGGAGGTTAAGGACACTATTTTTCGTATGAATGGTGATTCTGTCGCTGGTGTGGATGTTTTTGTGATGAAGTTTATTCAGAAAACTTGACCTATTATTTATAATGATATTTTTTCTTTTGTCACTGATTTCTTTAATGGCAATCCTATACCTAAGTTTTTTACTTCTACTTCTATTGTACTTATTCCCAAGAATAATTCTGTGAGTTCTTGGCAAGACTTTATACCTATTAGTTTGTGTACTTTCTTTTATAAATTGCTTTCTAAAATTTTGATGAATCAGTTAACTGTTCTTTTGCCTAAGCTTATTTCCTCTTTTAAAATGGGCTTTGTTAAAGGGCGTTCCATTGCAGACAATATCCTTTTGGTGCAAGAATTTTTTCAAGACTTGGATGTCAAAGTTAGAGGTGGTAATATTATTCTAAAATAGCATATTGCTAAGGCTTATGATAATATTTGTTGGAATTTTATTTATGATATCTTAAATTTATTTGGTTTTGATTTAAATTTCATCAACCTCATTAAGAATTACATTGGAAGCCCTTTTTTTCAATGCTTATGAATGGTAAGAGCCATGAGATTTTAAGGCATCTCATGGCTAACACAAGGGGATCCTATTTCCCCTGCTATTTTCATTATTATTCTTGTGTATCTTTCTAGAGGACTTGCTAATCTTTTTGAAAAGTATCCTAGCCTCTACATCAAAATGTTAGGAGGCTTTAAAATTTTGCACTTATGCTTTGTTGTTGATTTTATTATTATTATGAATGCTTCGATGAATATGATTAATAGACTTTTATATTTTTTTAACCATTTTTAGTTGATTAGTAGTCTAGCTCTAAATAAGCATAAGTGTAGTTTTATATTTTCTAAGATAGTTCCTAATGATCGCGTTGTGGTTATCAAGAATTTAACTAGTTTTAGCCATGCTCTTTTACCTTTAGAGTATCTAGGAGTGCCTCTTGATAAGGGTAGAAAGAAGTCCTTTCTTGTTAATGATTTAATTATTGTGGTGTAGTACAGACTTTCTACTTGGAATTTTAATTTCTTAAGATTTGGTGGTCGTCTTATTCTTATAAAGAGTATTCTTTGTTTTATACCTATTTTAAGTTTTCAAACTTTGCTTCCTACAAAGACTGTGTGTAATAGGATTGATAGAATTTTTAATAAATTTTTTTGGAAAGGTATGGGTAGCAGTTCTAAAATACACCAGTCTTCGTGGAATATATATTATAGGACTTTGAATGAAGGGGCTTTAGGGTGTAAGTCTATGTATGATTTGGCCTATGCTTTTTTTATCAAGTTATGGTATAATCTTCATGTAAATGTGAGTCTTTGGGCTAACTTTATGGTGGCCAAGTATTATGGGGGAAGGAATCCTGAAAGTTTGTTAGGGATGTTAAGCCCTTATGAACTAGCCCAAGCTAACCAAAAGGAGGGGGGTGAATTGGTATTTTAAAAAATCTTTCAATTAAAATAAAAACTCAACCAAACCAAAATTCACCACAAATAAATTTAACGTGTGGAAATTAAATGCCAAAAAAAGCATTAGTAAAGAATACAAAAATTATAGTGGTTCAGCCAACTCGACCTACGTCCACTCCCCGAAGGCGCCCTCCGAGTATGGCACTAAACTCAGTGACTTCTTTTGCTTCCTCTTGAAGTAGGCAGAGATCTTTGACTAATTGTTAAAGTGGACCTATCTCAAACCTCAAAGAAAAAGGGACGACGATCAAAGAAGATGACTTGGATCCTTACTTAGAGCAACCTTTGTGAAACTCCTCACAAACTCCCCCTCACAAGATCCTCTCTCTCCCCCCTTTCCCTCCCTCTCCTCTAGCCTCTCTCAAGTTAAGAAAGTAGCAAAAGATAATCTCTTTGGTAGAACAAGAGGCCTTATATAGAACAGCTTCGGAATAGCTCTTAATGCAACAAACCAACTTTATCATCTAGGACAATATAAATATCATCCTATACAATCAGTGCAAATTAAGCTCAATTAGCCAGGATGATTTGGGATGATCAAAAGGATTTTGTTCATATCATCAAAGATGATAAGATATCATCCTGTATGATTAGTACAAGTCATTAAATATCATCCAGACAATTGCACTGAATGGATGTCTAGACGATGGAAAAATAACTTGATCGTCTAGGCTGATCTCATGATCGTCTTGGTTGATTAGTTCAAATCCATGAAAATCATCTAGAGCATTGCCCTGAATAGCATCTGGATGATGTTTAGTCATCCAGAGACAACTAAGGTTTGTGAACTGATCGTCTTAGCCGATCCTGAGATCATCCATGATGATATGATCGAGCAATCAAACCTTAATTGCTTTCATTAATTACCAAATTAATTTAGGCATAATTGGGTTGCATCATCAAGAATGATGTCCAAAAATAAATAATACCTGAATAGATATGGTGGCTGATTCTTTCTGATATGAGCCTATCATCTCGATCGTTACAAAAATCATCCAAGATGATGATCTTAATGACACCTGCCTTAATTAAGATGCCCTAATTAGGGTTTCTATTTTTAATTGATCATTCATGCCAATTTGTGGATCGTCCTAAATGATGTGACCAGAAATAGAGAACTCTAAAAAAAGTCAGAAAATTTCCCCTAAGTGTGTGTGTGTGTGCAAGGTTACTTAGCATCATGAACCACATCATTTATAACAGGCTCAAGAAAGGAAAAAGTTTATAAACTGACTCAGACCTAGCCTACCCAATCTTAAGCTGGTTAAAATTACAGTTTGATCTTGTGGACCTGAAATGTTAGTAGGCAAGGCAATCGTATAAAAATAAAAGTATTTGCTATCATCAAAATTATATTCCCTAAAAAATAGATTCGTAACATTCTCCCCCTTTTTGATGAAGGCAAACACAAAAAATAATTGAAGCAGTTCTAAGCAGTTTTAATGGAAATAGATGAAGAAACAAACACAGTTATCAAAACAGATTAGAACAGTAAAAACTAGTACAAATACTCCCTATTTTGACATCATAAAAAAGAGGAGAGAAAAAGAAAAATAATAACGAACTTCTAAATAGAAGTACAAAAACATCATACAAAATCAAGCAAAGTAAAAGAAAGATGACCCCTGATCATCTGAAGGAGGAGGTGGTGGTGGTGGATATGGCTGAAAGTAATTGGAAAGAGTCACAAACTACTCCCCAACCAGGCCATATCCTGTTCGTGCTGGTGCTACTAGTGAACCACGTAAGAGTTGAGGCTAGCAACATCTTCCGCATGTTGCTGCTCCTGTGCAGTGACATAGGTCTCAAAGCGAGTCTCCCACTGGTCGAATCACTCCACCAACTGATCCAGCTGAGATTGCTAGTGGAGAAGAGTAGGTGCATGAACAGGTGCAGGAGCTTCCTCCTCCTCGGCTCCCTCGACTTTCTCGTGCCTTGGGTGGAGATGAATACTATGAAGAACGTGGAAGGAATTGTTTGAGTATAAGGCAGGTTGAAAATTTAGTGGGGTAGGATATTGGAGGATGTATTTTGATTCTAAGACATAGGTAATGATATATCCTAGGGAAAGATTGGGCTTCCTTCTATATCCTAGATCTTGAATAATAGTCAGATGCTCAATATAATAAAAAATCAAATAAGTGGTATTGAATTCACGATGAGCCAAAATGTAAAAAGTGGTGATCAAAAGAGTAGGAGTGATGTGAAGGTGATTACCAACTTTTAGAAGAATTGAGGTGCGACGGACATGGTAGATTATCCTAGCATCTTTGAGTGAGGTGCTAGACTCTCCAACATGGAAGTGAGCATTAGTGTTTCTGAGAAAGTGGTTGGCTGGAGCCTAGTCATTGTCATAATCAGATCACAGGGTGTGGAGTTTGTCCCCTGTGGTGGAAAGTTGCAAAAGCTCTTAACAAGTGCTGATATGTGATTTTGACTGAAGGTCTATTCACATAGGACTGGAGAGTAGTGAAAGAGGAATTTATGCAAAGGCTAGCAAAACATTCAAAAACTAATTCCAAATTAAAAGGGATAGAGAGTAAGAAGGAAGGTAAAGGAAGTGTGCGCAAACAAATCTAAGATAAGATAGGAAAGAATGTGTGGGTTGACTGTCCAGGACATAGTGATCCAGGCTATTTTGTACCTTTTATAGGTGGCTTGATCATCTACCTCAGTGAAGTGAGGATCCAGATTCGTCCTCGAAGAACTTCTAGAAAGATGACGAGATCTCTTTCCACTAGCCATACTCCGAAAAACAGACGAGAAGCAAGAGCAAAAGAGAGTTGAAGAGGAATTATATGAGAAAAAACTAATTGAATGGCTCAATTTATAAAGAAATGATTCGATCGTCTAGGACTATCGTAGAATCATCAAGGATGATCGGGTGCAATAATTGCGACTAGGAAGATTAGTCGAAAAGGAAGCAAAGTCATCCATGATGATCATATATCATTAAGGATGATAAAACATAAGTGATCATCCTGAGGAGTCAAGCTGAATGACCATTAAAAAAGAAGATCATCCTAGTTGATTAGGTGGATTATCCAGGACAATGCACAATATGAATAATACTGGTCAAATTTTAAAATGTATAAAGAAACTTTTATTTATTTATTTTTTACAAGCTAGATCCCTTTTTCAAAATTCTTAAAAATTATCAGTTATGATTATATCTTCTAGATATTAGAAAAGAAAAACTCATTCTCTAATATAAGGAAGAATGAATCATAAAATAGAATAAAAAATTATATGATAAATTCAACGATAAGATTACAAAAATTTGAAGGTTAAAAAAAGATTTTGAACATTATATATAAAATAAATTACTACAGTAAGATTAAAAAGATCTCAATTTCAAAGTCTAATTATTAATGTGAGATAGATTTTTGTTTAGAAAAGAAAACTACACAACTAAAAGAAGTTAGAGAAAAGGAAACAATGAATGATGTTTTACCCCTTTAAAATATTTAGAGTTGTCAATCATTGACTATAAATTTTCAAAAAGTAAAAACATGGCATAAGATATCAATTCAGTAGTGATTAAAGGAAAAAAATAAAACAATGAAGAAAATCAAATCAACAAAAATGAAATAGATGAAAATAAAAAAAATAAGGAAAAAACTACAAAAAAAAACAACAAATAATAGATAAAGGATAAGAAATCAAGTTCATGCATTTATGTCAATCACACCCAATCTGGTTCTTAAAGTACTGAAAGTATTGAAGGCTAGTCATTTAGTAAAGATGTCATCCAGTTGATTCTCAGTTTCCACTTGGTGTAATAAAATGTCTCTTTTGGTCACATGGTCTATAATAAAGTGATGTCTTATGTCTATGTGCTCGGACTTGAGTGTTGGATAGGATTTCTAGAAATATAGATGGCACTAGCGTTGTAAAAAAAGGATTAAAATTGTGCATACAGGTAATCCTAAATCCAAAACTTGTTACTTCAACCAAAAGACTCGGGCCACATAACTTCCTAAAGCAATGTACTCAGCTTCAGCAATGGAAAGTTCAACAAAATTTTACTTCCTACTAGATTAAGAGACTAGAGATTGTCTTATGAATTGGAAATTCTCAGAAGTGCTCTTTCTATCCAACTTACATCTTGCAAAATCAGAATCAAAATATCCAATAATCTCAAAAGAAGTACTATGCCTAGGATACTAGTTTCCTAAGTTTTGTTTTCCTAAGAGGTATATAAGAATTCTCTTAACTGCAATCAGGTAAGATTCTTTAGGATCAGTTAAAATCTAGCACAGAGACAAATACTAAACATTATATCAATTTGACTAGAAGATAGGTAAAGTAAAGATCCAATCATCCCTCTATACTTCTTTTGATCAACCGATTTTTCATTTGGGTCCTTTTCCAATTAAACACTGGAGGTTATGGGAGTATTAATTAGCTTAGCTTTATCCATCCCATATTTAATCAAGATGTCCTTTATGTACTTTGATTGATTTAGAAAGGTTCTATCATCTAGTTCTCCTATGTTAAAACACAAAAAGTAGGATAACTCTTCCATAATACAAATCTCAAATTCCCTACTCATTATTTAAAAAAAAATCATAATGTAGCCTTTTATCAGAAAAACCAAAAAGTATATCATCGACATAGATTTCAACAATGAGTAATTCATCTCCGTTTTTTATCAGAAAAAGGGTGGTGTCAACGCTCCTCTTAACAAACTCCCTCTCTAATAAGAATGTGCTAAGCCTCTCATACCAAACTCTGGGTGCCTGGTTTAATTTATATAAGGTATTTTTAATTTGAAAACATAATTTGGAAATTGGGATCTCTCAAAACCTTGGGATTGCTCTACAAACACATCCTCTTTTATTACCCCATTTAAAAAGGCACCCTTAACATCCATTTAGAAAAGCTTAAATATGTTATAATATGCAAAGGCTAGTAGCACTCTAATGGCTTCCAATCTAGCTATAGGGGGAATGGTCTCTTTAAAATCAATCCCTTCAATTTGATTGTACCTCATAACCACCAATATTTCCTTATTCCTAACCACCACACCAGAATCATTCATTTTATTCTTAAATACCTATTTGGTTCCAACTACACTTTATCCCTTTGGTCTTTCTACAAGCTCCCAAATTTTATTCCTAACAAATTGGTTTAATTCCTCTTGCATGGCTATGATCTAAATCTCATCAGAAAGTGCTTAATTAATATTGGTGGGTTTAGTCATTGAGATAAAGGCAGAGTGGTTCACTTCCTTCCTAAGTTTATGCCTAGTCCTAACACCTTTAGAAGGGTCTACTATGATTAGTTCTTTAGGATGACTCAAATAATATCTTCAATCTCTAGGCAAGGTGTGTATAGGTTCAACCAATTTCTCCAAATTTGCATTTTTTACTCCATGGGTAATCTCACCCACTCCTTTAGTATTTTAGGGTTCTACCCTATTCTCCAATTTTTTAACTCCTGTAGTAATCTCTCCAACTTTATCTTCATCCTTAACTCTAGACTTCTTAGGATCATATTCATCACACTATATGACTAGTCTCCTCCACCACCAAAGTCCTCTCATTAAGCACCCTAAAAGGATTTCCTCACACTTAAATATCCTGAGAACACTCCATCAGATTTTGGGTTAACTTTTCCTATGTGTGACTTTCCATTATTAAGAGTGAAAACCTTACAGCCAAAGACGTGGAGGTAGGAAAGGTTGGGTGTCCTACCCTTAAGGATCTCATAGGGTGTCTTATCAAGTTTGGCTCTAACATTCACCCTATTCAATACATAACAAGCTTTGTTTATTGCTTCAACCAGAAATTATTTTGGAATTAAATACTCAGCAAACATGGCTCTAGCAGCTTCAACTAAGATCTATTTCTTTCTTTCAACTACCTCATTCTACTTAGCGATCCTTGGAGCTAAGAAGTTGTAATTAATCCCCTTATACTCATAGAAGTATCCAAATCTCTCATTTTCAAACTATCCCCCTTGGTCAGTATGGATGGTCAAAATATCATATCCTAGCTTTCTTTGAATTCAAGTCAAGAATGATATAATCTCATCAAAAGATTCATTCTTATGTGATAGAAATCTAATCTAAGTAAACCTCGAGTAGTCATCTACAATCGCAAATCCATAGACGTTTCCCCCTAAGTTGGAAGTGCTAATGGGTCCAAACAAATTCATGTGAATGAATTCTAAAGGTTTAGAGGTGCTAATGTCCATAATGGAGTGAAAAGAGGATTGAACTTGCTTCCCTAGTTGGCAGGCATCACAAAGGTGGTCTTTAGAGAATTTAAGCTTGGGGACACCTCTGACTAGGTCTTAATAGGTCACTCTCCTAAGGGTTTTTATATTGACAAACATAATCTCTTGTGCCATAATCATGAATCATTAGCAGCAATGTTTAAGCAAGATGAACCAACACATTCAATATTACTTAAGTCAAGCATGTAAATATTATTTATCTGCTTTCCCTGCAAAATAGTGGTGTTATTTAAGCTTATAATGCAAGTATTTGCCAAGAATTTTATGATGTTCAGCCTTTATCGTAAAGCTGACTGATGTTGAGTAAGTTGTGTTTAAGTCCATCTATAAGCTAAACATCTTCAATCAAAAGGTTCTTCGAGTTTCCGATTATACCTGCACCCACTACTTTTCTAGTGGTGTTGTCTCCAAGAGTAACCTTGCCTCCAGCCCTGGCATCCAGCGATATGAATTGATTAGCATCTTTAGTCATGTGTCATGAGCATCCGCTATCAGGGTACCACATGCTCTCATGAGGCCTTTTATGAGAGAAATCCTACAAAATCATCAAATGTCAAATTTAGGAACCCGAACATGTTTGCGTCCCTTCTTATAGAAAGAATAATGCAATGCATACAATTTGGGTCTCCACACCCAATGTGTATTACGGTGAATAGTACAAGTGTGTGAAATGTTTCCTAACATGCCACATGAAAACATCTAATACCAGAAAAAGATTTACTAATTTATTCGAGTTGTATTGCTTTCTTTTAAAGTTATGTGATGCATAAAATGTTGGTTTGTTATTTTTAAAAGGTTTGAGATTTTATAATTTCTTAAACTCATTTTCTAACTCAGCATAAGATTTTCTTCAAGGAATCATGTGCATCAGATAATTCAGTATGTGTTTTTTAATGCATCAAACTCATCAAGTAATGACATGTGATTTATATCGATTGTATAATGATCTTTAAGTGAAATTTTATGCTCTTTTTCCAAATTTAAAAACTCCAATTTCAAACTAGCATGTAATTTCTTAAGTTTCCTATATGATGCATGAATTTATTTAAAAACTTTAAGTAATTATTTATAGGTTAGTTCACATACATCTTCTTGATCAAACTAACCAAGATGATCATCTACCATCAAGCACAAGTTTGTAATGTCCTCTTCAACTTCAATCTCAGAGGAGTCCGATGTTGAATCCTCCCAGAATGACTTTTGGAACCTCTTCTTGTCCTTTTTCAACTTGGGTTTCTCCTTATCATTCTCCCTGCTTGAGTGAGCTTTAAATGCAAGATAATCAACTTTAATATGTGTGAGCTTCCTATATTCAGAGTAGATCATATTTTGACCTTTTGCAACCCTTACGTTTTTTCCACTTCTGATGGTTCTTGTGCTTCTTCCTTAGAAAGCTTTTGATTTACCTCTTGATTAAGGCAATATTATTGCTTTCAAACCCGAAATAATTAGTGTTAGTGTTGTTGGCCTTCAAATCCATAGTTTTCTCCTTCTTTTTTGTCACATGCAATAAGATTTCCTTGATTCACCCTTACTCGTAACCAATGAGTGATCCAAGAAAACTATTAATAGAATAATTATTTAAATATTTAGAGTCAGTAATTATAGTGATCTTAGCATTAAAAGAAGAAGACAAGCATCTCCAAGTTTTATTTACTCTTTCATAATTAGTTAGCTCTCTTTCTAAATCATGCTATGAGGTGACAGTTTGAGTAAACCTAGTATACATGTTTGAAATTTATTCAGATGGTTTCATACAAAAAAGTTTGTAGTCATGCAAAAACATATTAAATCTAGATTGCTTAACCTCATTGGTTCCTTCATAAGTAACGCACAATATATCCCAAATTTGTTTACCAGTTGCACAAGTTGAAACACACATATAATTTTCATATTTTAAAGCACAGAAATAATAAGTAAAATATTTTGCATTAAATTGTTCTAAATCTCTTTCATCAAAAGTCCATTTAGTAAAAGGAAATTTAGTTTTAATGCCATTAATTTCACGAGAAGGAGGTGTATAACCATCCTTAACAAGCATCCACATGCAATAGTCTATCAATTTTAAAAAGTAGACATACTAGTTTTCCAAAAATAGAAAAGAAAATTGGTAAACAAAGGTGTTCGGGTAATGTAATACCCTTTTACAGTATTACAATTACTGGAGTTAGCCATGGATTGAAATTTAAAAGTTTTTAAAAACTCAATTTTATGAATCCCGCTCTTATACCACTTAAAATTTTGTTAGGGATGTTAAGCCCCTATGAAGTAGCCGAAGCTAACTAAGGGGAGGGGGGGGGGGTGAATTGGTATTTTAACATATCTTTCAATCAAAAACAAAAACTCAACCAAACCAAAATTCACCATAAAGAAATTTAACATGCGAAAATTAAATGAAAAAAGTAGTAGTAAATAACACAGAAATTTATAGTGGTTCGGTCAGCTTGACCTACATCCACTCCCTGGAGGTTCCCTTTGAGTATTGCACTAAACGCAGTGACTCTTCTTTTGCTCCCACAATAATGCAGAGAAGCTTATACAAAACCTCATTTCTACCAACATCGGTGAGGTAGAGAACCCAACTACTTTTGCTTCCTTCTGAAGCATGCAGAGAACCTTGATTGATTACTATAGTGGACCACTCTAAAACCTCCTAGAATAAGAGATAATGATCAAAATAGATAACTTTGATCCTTGCTTGGAGCAACCTTTGTGAAACCCCTCATAAACTCCCCCTCAAAATATCCTCTCTCTCTCTCTCTCTCCCTTTCTCTCCCTCTCCTCTAAGCTCTCTTAGGTCAAGATAGTAGCAAAAGATGATCTCTTGGGTAGAACAAATGGTCTTATATAGAAGAGGTTTGAAATAGCTTTTAATGCAACAAACATACTTTATCAACCATGATGATATAAATATCATCTTGTAAGATAAGTGCAAATTAAGCTCAATTAGCTAGGACAATTTGGAATGATTAGAAGGTTTTTTATCATATCATCTAGGAAGATAGGATATCATCTTATCCGATTAATACAAGTTGTTAAATATCATTCAGATAATCATACTGAATAGATGTCTAGACTATTAAAAACTAGCTTGATCGTCCAGGCTGATCTCACGATTATCCCGGATGATTAGTTCAAATCTATGAAAGTCATCTAAAGCATCACGATGAATAGTAGCTGGCCCATGTTTGGTCATCCAGGGACAACTAAGGTTTGTGAACTGATTGTCCAGGCCAATCCTGAGATCGTATAAGATAATATGATCGAGCAATCAAACCTTAATTGCTTTCTTTAATTAACAGATTAATCTATGCATAATTATGTTGCATCATCTAGGATATTATCCTTGTCTATATCCAAAAATAAATAATACCTAAATAGATCTAGCAGTTGATTCATTCTGATTTGATCCTATCATCCTGGCCAATACAAAAATCATCTAGGATGATGAGCTTAATGACGACTGCCTTAACAAAGATGCCCTAATTAGGGTTTTTATTTTTAACTAATCAACCAAGCCGATTTGTGGATCATCCTGGATGATGTGACCAAAAATAGAGAACTCTAAAAATAGTCAAAAATTTTCCCCCAAGTGTGTGTGTGCATGGTTACTTAGCATTAGGAACCACATCATTTATAATAGACTCAAGAATGGGAAAAGTTAGCAAACTGACTCAGACCTAGTCTACCCAATCTTGAGCTGGTTCAAATTGCTGTTTGATCTTGTGGACCTAAAATGTTAGTAGGTAAGGCAATTGTAAAAAAACAGAAGTGTTTGCTATCATCAAAATTATATTCCCTGAAAAATAGATTTGCAACACATCCCACCATGTGTTTCTTCAATAAAGGCAATTCTAAAGTTTGGTACCATCTTTGCTATATTAAATAGGTTATTGTGCCTTTTATTATATGGGGTATTAGTAATGGTAATATTTTCTTTTAGAAAAATTGTTGGTTGGGGGGCCATTCGATTAACTCCTTAACTAATACTACTTCTAATGCTTCTGTGAAGGTAAATTATTTTTTTTAGTAATACTTGTTGGGATTTGGAGAAACTTTCTAGTGTTCTTCCTGATTTTATTATTCAGCATATTTTAAAAATTTCTCTGAATACTAATTCTAATGATGTTTTTCTTTGTTCTTTAACTAAATATGGTTATTTTAGATTAAAAGATGCCTGGCTTTTGTTTAGAGCAAAGCATGAGACTTCCAAGCTTTTTCAAATGATATGGCATAAAAAGATTCCTTCTATGGTCTCCATTTTTATTTAGAGAATTTTTCATAAGCTTATTCCTACTGATGAGAATTTTATTAAAAGATGTTTTATCCTCCCTTCTAAATGCCAATGTTGCAACCATAAGGATAATATGCATCATGTTTTCGTTTCTAGCCCTTTACATGTTAAAGTTTGGACTTATTTTGATGACATCTTTAATTTTAATTAATTTATTGCTATAGGATCTATTAATTTTATGTATAATGCTTGGTTTGTTAATTCAAAAATGCCATATTAAAAATGTGATTCCTTCTATTAACCATTGCTTCTAATGGTTGGAGAGAAATAGTTCATGTTTAAACGGGGTGGTTATAAACTATCATAAAATTATTATAATATTAAGAATAAGGTGGTGGCTCTTTACTCTACTAAACTACATTCTACCAAGAATTCCAAAAACTATTTCTTTACTGCAGTTGACTTTGGTATTAACTTGGAGGTGGATGTTTTCCATAAAGTTCCTAGGTGTATTTCTTGGATGAATCCTCCTCCCAACTTTAATAAGTTGATGTTGATAGTGCTAGAATGAACTCTATTGTTGGCTGTGGTGGTGTTATAAGAGACCATAATGGTTCTTATATTTTGGGTTTTGTTGGTCCTGTTGTTAATGGTGATGATAATTTTGCTACTACTTATGCTGTTCTTCATGATTTAAGTCTTTGTTCCAATCTTAATTACATGAATATTGTGGTGGAGGTTGGTTCTTACTTTTGTTATCATTCTCTTTATTCTATAAAGGATAAGTTGTGTTCCTATGCTTTGTTTTATATGTGGAGGGAGATTATTAATTTATTGAGTCTTTTAAATTGATCTTTCTCTGTTATTCTTAAGGCGGGGAATGCTTGTGCTCAGTCGATTGCCAGATAGGGTTATTGTTTGAATGTTATGATTGAGTTATTAGTTTCTAATCTACCTTTTATGGTTCAAGGCCTCTTGCATTCTTTAATAGTCTCCACCAAAAATGAGAAACACGAGGATTAAGTTTATGCTTTTTGATGCAGCTCCAGTCTTAGAAAAACACCGTATCAACCTCTTCTCTGTTAAATTTAACAGTTTTAACCAGAGATGAACTAGTTTTTCTGGAATGTACCTTCAATAATTCCAAATTATCTTCATGATTTTCCACTTCAATCTTCATTTTGCAAATAAGTTTCACAAATTCCTCTCCAAAGAATTTTTGAAGTTACTCTGTGATCCAGACTCCCTCCGAAATGAAGCTAGATAGATTTGTAAAGTTATTAATCTCATTTGGAATGAAAGTGGGCCAACTTTCTAATCTTCTATCAAGTATCCAAATGTCCTTCATGATATTTACAGAAACCCCATCTTTGATGCTCCACCTTTTTTTTTGAGAGAATGCAGAGTTGCATTAAAATGAAAAAAAATAAAAAATTAAAACCTAATATAAACTAGGAAGTAAAAAAAAATCCTAATAGATCCTTTATCTAGAGAAAAAGGAACCTTATTGGATGCAATTTTGTTAATGTTAAACCTATTATTTTGAAATGAAACCTACTGTTTCCTATTTTGAAATCGTTGAGATGTAGGGGAAACCAAAGATTTAAAACAACTCGAAGGTTGATTAGTATCCCATAGTTCCCATCCAGTTAAAGATTAGGATCTAGTAACAATCCCATAAACAATTATAAAAAGTTTAAATAACAAAAATGCCAAAAGAAAAAACTGACTAAAAAAGAAACTCAATAGAAAATTACATAAATACCCAGACAATCTCAAAATACATAAGTAAAACAATAATAGGTATTTTAGATATCTTATCCAAATGCCAAATTTTTCATACCAATCAAAATAAATGGAAAATTCTTTGAAACGAATTTCCAACCTCATGAGTCTTACTGTTTTGATGTTAGCAATGATAATTCCGATCATCATATTACTAAAGATTTTTGGAAGAACATCTCAAATCGTTCTTCCTATTGAGATCAGAATTCTTCCTTCTATTTTGATCTCTCACCGGACCTAGCCTTTGAAGTTCTTTGAACAACTTATGTTTTGTTCCGGAAAAGCCTTGCTCCACCGAAGACCCTTTTTTAAGAACTGTTTTTCTATACTTAAGACTGATTGAAGAAGAAGGAGAGATGTTATTAGAAAAGCCATCTCTTATTCCATCCCAATCAGCCAATATTTAAGAATTATAAACTGCCTTAGAAGGAGTATAAGCTGATCCCTGCTCCTCCTCTAACCTCTCAATCGCATCCAACCAAAGAGGATTTTGAATTTCTAATATTCCATCCATCAGATCTGCTGGAATAACAGTTTTTCCAATTCCAACTATCCCGTCCACCTTATAGGAGCTCCAGCTGAAACTACTGGATATAAGCCCGGCTTCATTTAAAGATCCAACTTATCAGCAAATAACGGGTCCTCCGCTGGAATCTCCATGCTAACTTCCTTCAAGGGACCAGCTGGAATAGATGAAGATAAAACCGGCTCCAGCTCCTCCATTATCTCAACAGTTTTTAAGATTTGTGGGATTTCAACATTTGAATTTTGAACTCCCAAAATTACAGCATTACAATCCTGTCCTCCGGTAGAAATCACATCAACGGATGGTATCAATGCACCAGCTCTAGCAACTCCATCTCTTCTATCAATAATCAACTCATCAGGTTTTTTTATTTCAAAATTAGTAGGAAGAGAAATAACCGGCTCAACTACTAAATTTGAATTAATGTCCACATCAACTTCATCTGTTCACTTAATTTCAGTCGTAATTATTGGAGCCAACTTCATCGAAACTGAAATTGATCTCCCATAGAATTTCCAGCGATCTGGAATAGAATAATTCCTCTTAACATTTTTCTTTGAATTGAATTTTAGGTGCATCCAAGGACCATAAGAACTATCTTCAGCTGGTAAAGGATCTTTGGGAGCCTCCTTATTAAGCAATTATGAATTTTGAAACCCAATTGGACTTACAAAATCAATATGTCCAATCCTTCCACACTTGAAGCAAATAGAAGATAAGTTTTCAAATTCAAACTTTTGATAAAATCTTCCATGAATACCTTCAACCCAAGCACCACTAGGGAGTTTCAAATTCAATTTTACCTGAATACAAGCTCTTACAAATTCCCTTCTCCCCCATCTAAACATGTTCCCATCCAATAGCAAAGGAGTCCTGATCATTGAAACAATTCTCGTGATATTGATTTCATCCCATCAATGTAATGGTAAGTGAGGGAGACAAACCCAAATAGGAGCAAAAATTCCATCCAATGAATAAGGTGAAAAATTGGGAGACCATTTATCAAGTCCAATTACAAAACCACCCACATACCAAGGACCTCCGTTAAGAACTTCCTCCATTGCTTCCTGTGATTGAAATGAGCACAGGATCCAATTTAATCCAAGAGAGGTAATATGAAACCCTCCATATTTACCCCACTTCCTTCTTAATTCAAAAGCACAATTTGAAAAGGCCAAGTTTTTGCAAAGGATCTTCACTACTAATGAGTTTCTTAACACATGAACATTGGAAATTTCTTTTTCCAAGTCAAGTTTAACCACATTAGTATCTTTATACTCTTCATGAATAGAATTAATTTTAATGTGTGGTTTTCTGATCCACACATTAGAATTAATCGAATTGTGATTGATAACACCTGAAGTGGAAGCCTCAAAATCATTTGCTCTAGGAGATAAAACCGACAAGGATGAAAAAGACTTACTTTTCAAATCCTTCATAACTTCTTTCCCTTTTCCAATTTCCATCACCAAATTTTCCTTAGGAAGTAGACCTCCCTCTCTAATCACTATAAAAGAGTTAAAAAAATTAGAAAAACTACGATTGAATGCAAACCTACCTTTTGTATCCAACAAAGTTGGACGCGTGGTAGATCTATGAGTTTTGGTGTTCCGGTCATCCAAGGATGATCGGCCACCTACCTCCATTAGCAAGGTTACAGCCGAAATCTTCCTCCAAAACCCTCCTCAAAATGCTCCACCTCACTATATGTTTTAAATCCTTTGCACCACTAAGAATCAATTTCCATGCTAAAGAAGAGTTCGACTTTCTTTCATCATCCCATACATTTTTTCCATACTTTGCTGATAAAAATTTACTGAGTAAGAAACTTGGCTTCTTAAAGAATTTCCAAACCAACTTTGCTATAAGTGGTTCCACTGAGTCAACAGAAGAATGGATGCCAAGGCCTCCTTGATTCTCAGGTTTACACAATTCTTTCCAAGCCACATAATGCAAACCGTTATCTCCATTGTTTTTATTCCATAAAAATTCCCTGCATATTCTGTCTAGCTTCTTGAGCACTAATAACAGAACCAGTAACAATGACGTGTAGAAGATGTGGATATCTTGTATCACAGATTTGATAAGGGTAACTCTTCCAGCCGAAGAGATGAGCTTCTTGCCCCAAATATCCAATTTAAAACTGGCTTTTTCCAAAATATTAGAGAAGTCTGAAGCCACAAGCTTCCTTAATGTGATTTTATTGCCCAAATAATTGAGCTCTTTGACCTCCTTGATCCCCATGAGCTTAGAGATAATCCTCCTCCTTCTTCTTTCCATATTCTTGCTATAAATAATAGAAGATTTAGTAACATTTATTTTCTGCCCTGTCCAGCTACAGTATTCCATAGTGATCTTTTTAATCTTCTTCATATTCTCCTATTTTGCATTTGAGAATATCAAGTTGTAATCTACATATAATAAATGTGAGATCCTAGGAGCCATAGGAGCAATTTTTAAACCCAAATTTCTACCTTTGGAAAGAAAAGCTTTAGTGTGTAATTGAGAAGAATGAATGAATAAGTATGGAGATAGCGGGCAACCCTGTAGAAAGCCGTTCTTCCTACAATCCTTTCCAAAACCACTCCATTAATTTGAACCAAGAAAATTGGATCAGTAACACAATCCATAATGAGATTAGAAAATCTTCCAGGAAAGCCAAAGTAATTCAATATTTGTTTAAGGGTGTCCCAAGCCATACTAGCATATGCTTGCTCCATATCAAGTTTGGTTGCCACCAAGCCACTTTTTGACTAAGAGAATATGAACTTATGAAAATGTTCTTGAGCAAGAAGAATATGATCAGATAATGCCATTCCTTTTATAAATGCCACTTGCTCTTCTGTTACTAAGCAATGAATTACTTTCATTAACCTGTTCAATAGAATCTTCACTACAATTTTGTAGATTTACATACATAGGCTTATAGGCCTGAAATTAGAGGGAGATAGAGGATTAATTACTTTGGGTAAAAGTACCACCAATGTCTCCTTCCATTTAGAAGACAACTTACTTGAATTAAAGCATAGTTGAATGGCTTTTCACACATCCATCCCAATTATCTTCCAATATGCTTTAAAAAAATAATATGTAATCCCATCCACTGCAGGGGAAATATTATTGCCAAGCTCCCTAATCACCTTCTCAACTTCATCCAAAGAAAAAGCAGCCTCCAGGAATTCGCATTCTCCTTGATTCAGGGTGTTCTCATTAACATGCCAATTGGCCAAATTGCACTCTCTGTTTTTCCACTTCTTGCCAAAAAACTGAAAAAAAATAGCTTCTAATACTAGCCGAGTCTTCAATCAATTCACCATCCTCATTCTTAAGTTGCTTTATTGAATTGTCATTCCTCCTTCCATTAGCAAAGGCATGAAAGAAAGAATAGTTTAAATCCCCCTCTTTCATCCATTTTTCTTTAGCCCTTTGTCTCCACCAAGTATTCAACATTGCAAGAGTAGCATTGAAATCCTTTCTAAGGATCAGATTTTTGTTGTTCGAAAAATCCTGATCTGAAGCTTCTTCCAGCTGCAATTCTTCAATCTCCATCTTCAAATTCTCCATTAAAACTTCAAGTTTTTTATGTTTAGCTTTACTCCAAAAAAACAAGGCTTTTAGGACTTTATTCATCCTCTTATTTAGAGCTTCCATATCATCACCTCTCACTCGTTTAGCCCAGGAATTTCTGACCACCAAAGTAGCAGTTAAATAAGACAGCCATATATCTTCAAATTTGCATAATCTACTTCCATGAAATGGTTGATGAAATAGTTTCAAAATAATGGGACAGTGGTCACAAGCAATTCTATTCAAATGCCTCACTGTTGCTTGATTGATCCGTTCAAATGCCTTCGAGTTTAGCATGCATCTATCCAGCTTTTCTAAAATCCGGGCACTTCCACTTTTATTATTACACCATTTGAATTTTGAACCAGGAATACCTACATAATGTAAGTCATTCCTATTCATAAAAGATTTCATCTCCATTGGCCCATTTGAGAAAGAAAATTTCTTCCCTCCTTTTTTTTCATCTTGAGAAAGTATGCAGTTTAAGTCACCTCCAGCTACAAAAGGTACTTCCTTCTTAACACTACGATCTAGAAAACTCCACAATTCTCTTCTACCTTGAACTTCTCTGCTACCATAATTAGTAGCAACCATCCACTTGCCTTTGTTGAAGATCTCCAGCTCCCCCAGTATGCATTGATCTGAGGACTTTATCAAGGAAAAAGCAGCTACATTTGTATACAAAATCACCATGATTCCAACAAAATTTCCTCTAGAAGGCTAAAGAATAAAATCCCAGTCATTACCCATCAACTTACCAAATTCTTCTTTAGAGAGATAAACCATTTTTGATTCAACAATACCTACAAAAAACACATCCCATTTTCTTATAAACTCCTTCAGATATAAGGTTTCCTCTTTCTTGTTAGCCCCCCTATAATTCCAAAAGCTAATGGAAATCATTTGGATTTGAATGGGGAGATACCCCCACCCTTTTTCTTGTTTACACTATTTCTAGTTTGTCTGGAAGCCAAATTTAATGGGCCCAAATGCCTTATTTCCTTAGCAAGTTTATCTTTTTGAGAAGTAGCCTTTCCAATGTTCAAATTAGAATTTTCCTTATACACAATAGCAATGTTCTTCTCAACACTGCCCTGAGCAGCTATCATTATGTCTTCATTTTGACATTTCTCCAGATTTTCAATAACTTCCCCTTCTTCTAATTCCTCATCAAAGGAATCCATATGAATATCTACATCAATGCCTTCTTCACATAAAGAGTTCAGAATCTCAAATTTGTTACCCGGGAATACAAAAACCTTCTGGGTTGAATCAAGCTCTAAGTTCCCTTCAGGATCTCTCTGTTCTATTAATTTTGTGGCTTGGAAGGTATTTATCTTCTCAGCTTCATCCAAATTCTCTGCAGCGTCACCTGATTCACGGACATCAACATGATTATATGCAATTTTTAGCAACTTTGTATTATCTTCCTTCAATTTCCCATCTCCATTCTTGCAAAGATTAAGACCTTTGCCTTCCATATTCATCATTGCATTTCCTTTATTAATCACTTTGTTTGAATGTTCAATAATACCATATTTTAGAGATTCACGTCCCTTTGGAATGAATTTCATCTTTTGCATTCCAATGTTCTTCTTCTTATTTCTTCTGTAATTAACTAACGACCAAGAGTTCACATCTAGAAAGGTTTTTGAATTAATGCCCTGTTCTGAGCTTCCACATGGCTGTTTATTGATCTTTTCTGGTTCTGCATTCTTTTCAACCACATTGCAAGATTCCTTCAAGTAACCAATGCATCCACATTCATAACAAAAGTTAGAAGCGACCAATGCTGTCGATCAAGTTGAATTCGGACACATATCCTGGAAAATTCTCTCCTCCCCCATTGAATAATGCCCCCATCAATCAAAACGGGTTCTCCCATAGAAGATGCTATTCTTGAGACATTGATATCATCCCAGCAATATAATGGCAAACTCGGCATTCTAATCCAGATTGGAGAAGCTAGCCTTTGAAAGAATTTGGATTAAAATATGAGCTCCATTTGTCAAGGCCAACAATATGACCATTGACAAACCACGGTCCTCCTGAAAGCACACTCTCCATGGATTCCATAGTGAAGGAAGAACACAAAACCCAGTCATAACCGAGGCTTGTTAGATGAAATTTTCTAAATTTCGTCCATAGATGTCTCAGCTCTGCTGCAACCTAATGAAGTGGAATACTCCTCCCAAATACTTTCACAACAATGGAGAATTGTAATTTCTCTGAATTAGTCTTCACATTAGGCTCGAATAATCTAACTGCAGATCCACTTTCCGTTAGGAACGAATCACTAGCTGGAAGATTGACTTTAATGTATGGATGTTTATTCCATGGATTAACTTGCACTTGTTCAGATGATAAAACTCTGGTATTGCTCTCTATTACAGGTATTGATTGATTACCATCTTCTCCAGCTTTTTCACAAACAATTAGTTTGCATACCAGAGATTATTCCAGCAAATTACCAACCTCCATTCTAGGTAATTGTTTAACATTAGAAAACCTGCAAACAATCAATTTTCTTCTAGATGGAGCTGAGACGTCATGACGGAGAGGAGATTTATCTTCTTCGATCATTATCTATTTTCCTTTCCACACCACAGGAGAAACCACCTCAACCTTTTCCATTATAGGCTCTCGAATTGCCAAAGCAGAATTATTATTTCTCCAAACTTTCTCTAAAATAGTTTTATCTGAAGCTGCTGATGTGATTCCGTTCCACGATAGCACATTCCAATCATCAAAAGTGGCCGAAAAGTGACGATCCATCCTCCGCGTGAATCCCGCCAATGGGCTGATTCAAAGGATTTTTTAAAAAAACAAACAAAAAATCGGGAGCTTCTCTCTCTAACTTTCTCTTTCTCCTTAGTGTCAAACAGAAAATTGCCTCTCTCTCTTAAATACGGTTATTCAAGAGGATGTTTTTGTAGAACAACGTCCATGCTTTGAAAATTTTAAATATCCAAACCATGTTTTCAAATTGAAAAATGCATTATATGGATTGAAATAGGCACCTAGGGCTTGGTATGAGAGGTTGAGCACTTTTCTACTTGAGAGATCTTTTGAAAAAGGAAGTGTAGATAGAACTCTCTTTTTGAAGAAATTGGGAGAGGATATACTCATTGTACAAATTTATGTTGATGATATCATCTTTGGATCATCAAATAAAAATATTTGTGATGATTTTTCTAAAATAATTAGTAAATTTGAGATGAGTCTAATGGGAGATTTGAGTTACTTTCTAGGCTTTAGCATTAAGCAAATTGAGAAAGGTACATTTCTTAGTCAGCCAAAATATATTAAGGTCATCCTCAAAAAATATGAAATGGATAATGCTAAACCTATTAGTATACCAATGAGTTCCTCAGTTCAGTTGGATAAGAACCCTAATGGAAAATCTGTTGAAAAAAAGAAATTTAGAGAGATAATTAGATCTTTGCTTTACTTGATAGCTAGCCGACCTGATATCATGTTTAATGTATGTTTATGTGTTATATTTCAATCAGATCCAATAGAATCATATTTGACAGCAGTGAAAAGGATTTTAAGGTATTTGTTGGGAACTCAGAACTTAGGAATTTGGTATCCTAAGTTTAGCTCTTCATTTGAAATTATT
Organism: Dendrobium catenatum; assembly: GCF_001605985.2. Classification (NCBI taxonomy): domain Eukaryota; kingdom Viridiplantae; phylum Streptophyta; class Magnoliopsida; order Asparagales; family Orchidaceae; genus Dendrobium; species Dendrobium catenatum. Next base: position 249,099 of record NW_021319196.1, read on the forward strand.
AGATATTTAGATTCAGATTTTGCATGTTGTAGGATTGATAGAAAGAGCACTTTTGTAATATGTCAATTCATTGGAAATTTTTTAGTCTCATGGTCCAGTATAAAATAAAATTCAGTAGCCCTATTTACTGTTGAAGCTGAATACATTACATTAGAAAGTTGTGTGGCATAAGTACTTTGGTTGAAACAACTGTTGATTGATTTAGAATTAAGAATAGGCATTATTCCCATTTATTGTTATAACACTAGTGCTATTTGCATTTCTAAAAATCCTATTCAACATTCAAGAACCAAACATATAGACATCAGGCATCATTTCATAAGAAATCATGTATCCAAAGGAGAAATTGAACTCATTCATATTACAACAGAAATCAACTTGCAGACATTTTTACAAAACCATTAGCCTTTGATACCTTAAGTACATTAAGAACAAGGCTTGGTGTGATTGATTTGAATGCTTAAATACAAGTCTCTACAGCATTGGTGTGTGTTTTTATTTGTGTTGTGTGTCTTTTGATTCTGTGCTTTTTTGTTTTATAATATTTTGTTTGTGTTTATTTGTGCGAATTTCTGTTTGTTTTGTTTTCTTTTCTCTCATATCTAGATTGATGATTTTGAGTGTTGTCATGAAATCTTATAATTGTAGAATTCTTTTGTACGAAATTTATTTCATACGGGACGAAACATATAGCTTATTAGCTATCATTTTAAACGTTTTACATACAGTTTCTCAATTTTTCATATCACTGTTCGTCTGTACGATCACCACGATCATCTGGACGATGTGTTTTTCAATCGTATGTACGCATGTGGATGGTTATACGGATAAGATCAAACTCTTTATTTCTAATTGTACGTATGAACTTCAGTTCATACATACAAACACGTGGTAATTTAGTGTAGGGGATGATTCAAACTGTCATAAAAATGATATTTAATATCTAATCGTCCTGGACGAACACCTGTTCTTCTGTACTATCATTTTGGTCAAAAGTATGTACCAAAGGATGGCTCGTAACTTACATGTTTATGAAAATTCATTTCAATTTTGGACTCATTCGTTCGTACATACAAAATTTCATTTCGTACGTACGAAACCTAAATCGTACAAGACGTTCTCTTTTCATCTGTACGAAAGTTCATTTTTTCTTTAAATTGAAGGGTTTAGAACTCAAATCTCATCCCTCAAAAATAACCTTCAAACCTCTATTCCCCTAGATCTTCTCCATGGCTAGTTCAAGAAAAAGGCAAAAGGTACTTGGTAAGGGACCCCCTAGAAACTAAGGAGAAAACTTCCTATCCGAAGCAAATGAGGAGTCCTTTCCTAGGTTTGCATCTGCCAAAATCACTCCCTCTAGAGTCCTTCTCCAAGAGAAACTAAGTTTTAAGGTAATGCACCTTTTTGCTTCAACCCAGTTTGGCCTTATTCTCACTCTGATCCATCTTTTCAACAAGGAGACCTTCCACTACTTTCTTTCCAATATGTCCTTTAACTCTGACCAATCTATGATTAAGTCTTATGTTTTTAAGAAAAAGGTACAGATCACTAAAGAAGACTTAGGAATTTTTTTGAAATTAAGGACTCAAGGGATTAGAGCTCACACTTTGACCTCTTCCAAGGAGGAATGGAGAAGATATGCACTTGCACCTACTGCTGAACCAAATGTTCAATATTTGGTTCACAGGTTTGATCATCTTGAGACTCATTTAGATCAACGCTTTGATCAAATTGAAACTCATCTACAATAGTAGGATGCATAGTACCACTAGGATATGTGTTGGATGAGAGAAGAAATGGATGGTATAAGCTCGAATATGGATATGATGAGTAGCTATTTTAACTTCTATAACCAGCAACCTCCTCCAAATTAGGGCCCATCTGAGTGATGTTTGTACTTTTTTATGATTTTCTCTTCTAAATGTGATGTGATGTGATGTTTGCAGTTATGTTTTTATGCTGTGTTTTGTGTTAGTTAGTCTTTTGTTTTTATGTATTTTTCATATGTCAGTGTATTGATATCATTTATGTTGAATGTATGATCTTATATCAATGATATCAATAAAAATTATCTTGTCTTGTTATACTATTTTTTATTTCATTTCAGAAATGTGTGTTAGGCTATATGATCATTCTTCAAATTTTTTATCTTAAAAGTGTTATATCTCAAATTGCAATATAAAATTGAATTCATTAGAAAATATAATCTTCAAAAAATTTATGTTGTGATTATAACTTGATCTAGTTAAGAATGTCAATCGCATGCCTCTTGTTAGATTAACAAAATTTTTATACGATTATTTCAATTATGATGTTTTTTATTTTTGTATTTCTCTTATTAATATAAATATTGTTGTACTTAGAGAAATTTGAAATTTTAAATTATTGATTTTAGAAAGATCAAGATTATGCTTGAAAATGTACAAATGTACACAATATCAAAGAATGCACAATGGTTCACAAATTGAAAAAGAGGCACAAAATTTGCCCAAAAATTCAAAAGATGCAAAAAAATGTGCCACAAATATTGAAAAGATACGCAAAGAGCCACAAGTTGTATTTGATTCTTTCCCTAATCTTTTAATCTTTCAATTCAAATTAATCTTATGCACGATTTTTATTTGATATTGAAATTTGAAATATAAAAATTTTACATTCATCTACTTCGAATTGACTTTGTTTATCTCATTATCTAAATTGATTCATGATTCTGATATTTTTTTCCTTGAAAATGTTATATCTCTTCTTAAATCATTTAAATCCTTATATTTATCTAATGATGTTTTAATTTTATTTGCTAATATATCTTAATCTCTTTCAAAGATCAATTATTCAAGGATTTTCATATGACTTCTATCAATTATGTATTGTTCCTTTTTTTCTTCACTTTTTGTCATTATCATAAAGGGGGAGAAATATTATTTTGTATGTTTTGTTCATAACTATCATTGTCGTTGGAATTATTTTATCATTTGTTTTATCGTTGGTGCATTTGTTTTATCATTGGTTATTGTGCTTTATGTTTAAGTGATTGTGTGTTTTAAAATTTTTTTATTTTTTTTGTTTTATCGTTGGTTATTGTGCTTTATGTTTAAGTGATTGTGTGTATTAAAAATTTAAAAAAAAAAATATGTTCAAATGCCCCTTATTCTCACATGCTTATTAATTCAGGGGGAGTCTAGGAGATACTTAGAAATTTGAAAAATATATAAACAATAATTGTTTTTCCATCATAAAAAAGGAGGAGATTGTTAAGAGAGTTTCTACTTAGCTTTTGCATGTTTTACATTCTTGCAACTTGTATAGTTTTGATGATTCCAAATATTATTGTTCTGACTATTATTTTCTCCTAACATTTTTTGGAAGATTTGTTTTTGCTCTTTTGTGGACTAACATTTCAGGATAATCGTACTCTAAACTAATGAATACTTCAAATTAAATGCAGCATAAGATAGTTTGTAAATTGAAGACTATATTTTTTCACTTTATTGAGTCTGAGAGAGTGTAAGTGTAATTGAACAACCTAGCACACACGCACACACACATACACTGGGGGAGATCTTTTAAAAGTCAAAATTTTCTTATACTGAGCGTACGGGATGAACCATGTTCATACGGGACGATCAGGTCAATTTTAGCCCTCGGAGAGCAATGGAATGAACGGAAAGTGAGAAGATTATTCTAAGTCCTGATCATCCAAATGAAGTATCCCATTCATCCCTGGATGATGTCCTCTGGATTCTCACTTTGAACTATTTGTCCAAACAAAGTGTCCCATTCGTCCCTAGATGACATTTTATAAACTCATGTTTCATACTATTCGTCCAGACGATTTATCAAGATCATCCCAGGATGATGCTCTCTGGATGCATTCATTTGCACGATATTTTACGTGTGTCCCAAGATGATGCTCTATGGATTCCTTCATCCCGATGATAATTATGTTCATCCTAGGATGATGCTCTCTGAATGCAGTCATTTGCACAATATTTACGTACGTCCCTGGATGAAGCTCTTTGGATAAGGTCATCCAGACAAAAATTATAGTTCATCCTAGGATGATTTTCTCTATTATGGAAACGTTAGAGTCATTTATTTTTTATATAAAATGAACTATGAAAATAACTGTTCGTACCGGATGAACATAGTTCATACGAGACAATGATCGGGTATGAAGTGAAATCGTACCAATTCACTTTTAGTTCATACACAACAGTAGTTACACTGTTCGTCCGTATAAATTGAGATGGTACAAGATGATCAATAATGCATAGATTTGAATAATTGAAGTTTTTGGATAGTTTTTTGTGTCATTCATATAAAAGGTCCAAATAGGGATGTCTTGCAATCTTTTTGTCAATTGGTCTTCATGCAAACTGAAGGGAGATTGAAGGAGAGAGTGAAAGAGAGTGTTTGAGGGAGAGATCTTACTACTGGAGCGTGAAGGATTCACTTATTACTCAAAGGTAAGGATATCAACTATGTGATTTATGTTTACTTTACTCTTTTCTCTTGTCCTTTTAGATTTCTCTTGAGAAGATCATTTAAGGAGATTTTATTCTCTACCGACACTTGAAGAGTGTGAAAGGAGGAAGGGTTCTCTGCCCACACTTGGAGAGTGTGAAAGGATGAAGGCTTCTCTGCCCACACTTGGAGAGTGTGAACAGCCAATGGTTCTCTGCCACACCGGATAGTGGTGGAAGAGAGATTTTGTGAAGGATTCTCCATCTTGCTGTGAGTGCAAAAGGAGAGACACTAGTAGTATTAGTGAAATACTCGGAGGGTGCCTCCGGAGAGTGGATGCAGGTCGTGTTTGACTGAACCACTATAAATCTCGTGTCTTTTATTTTTTCGTTGCTTTTTCTTTACTTTACTGTTTTGTGTTTAATCTATTGTTGAAAAATTGTTTTGAAAAATTTTCATTAAAAAAGGTTTTTGTATCGGTTTAAAAGTTAAGAGGGGAAATTTTTAAATTAACCAATTCAACCCCCCCCCATTTTTTAAACCCCCCCCCCCCCCCCCCTCTTGGTTATCTACTGGGATATAAGCTTAGGTACAACAACCTAATTCATATTTAATGAGTTTCAACAAGAGCAGCTCCTATCTTTCCATTTATCCTTGAAGTAATGGAATAAAACCTCTTCTACTTTATTTTGATCTTCAATAATCAACCCATTTTCATACTTAATCCTGTGAATGAAGTTTCAGCTTCTCCTTGCACTTGCATATGCTTGAAAAAACCTAGAATTAGTATCTCCTTCTATAAGCTATTTAACCTTGGCTTGGTGCCTCCACCAGGTGTTGATATGAGCCAATGTTATATTAAACTCATTAGTCTTCACCTTCAAAAGCCAACAATTTTACTCAGATAAAAACTCGTCCTCAGCTTCTATGTTTTGTAGATCCAAAATTTCCTCTCTCAAATCATCTCTAGATTGATTTAAATCCTTAAATTTAGATTTACTCCAATAATACAAATCTTTCAAAGTCCTCTTCATTTTATGATTTAGAATTTGAAAAGGATTCCCAATAGAATTTTTCCTCCAAGATCCTCTGACCACAACCAAAGAAGCTGAAATTGATGTCCAAACATCTTCAAATCTGATCATCTTCTTAAATGGTTGATTGAACTCTAATAAGTTTAACAAAATTGGATAATGATTAGTGGCAATCTTAGCCAGATGCCTCACCATCATTTGATGAGAAGTGATCAACGCAGCTGAGTTGAGTAAGCATCTATCTAATTTCTTAAGAATCCTCTCAGTACCTTTCTTGTTATTACACCAAGTATACTTTGGCCCAACACATGCCACCTTATGTAGGTCATTAAAAAAAATGAAAGCATTCATTTCCTTTGGACCAAGGGAAAAAGAAAACTATCTTTTCCCCTTCTTCTCCTCCTTAGATAACTAGAAGTTGAAATCCCCACCCACTATAATGGGTATATCTTTTGACAAATGACTTTCCAATCTTTTCCATAATGATCACCTTTTATATACATCCTTTCTCCCATACACCATTGCAATCCTCCATACACCTTTATTAAAAACATTGAGACCACATGAAACAAGTTGGGAAGAAGCTTCCAGGACATTAAATGAAGCCATATGATGTGTCCATAACACCAATATTCCCCCCTATAATCCTTCTGAAGGGGCATAAAAAGAATCCCATTCATCACCCAACATCAAAGTAACAACCTTCTTGCCAACCATGGACAATTTTGCCTCTACTAAACCAAGAAAGAACAATCCATTATCCCTAATAAAATCCTTTGCATATAGAGAAGCTTTGCTCTTCCTAGCTCCTCTACAATTCCAAAATGCAGTGGAACTCATTAATGAATTACAGGGGAGATAATCCAATCTCCTATTCCATGGCACCAATTTAATGGGTCACAAGCTTTTAAGTTGCTTTGAACCTTTTTTTTTCACTTTACTACAGTCTTCTTTATAATTTTTTACCACGCCAATATTTGCTACTGTATCCATCAACATTACATCCAAACCACCTTCATTTATTGCAGTTGAAGCTTCTGGGGATTTCAAAACATCAGAATTTGCTAACAAAATTTCCCCTTCCTCAACCAAGTTGTTTAAGACTTCAAATTGATTGTTTTTACAAGGAAAACAATCAGAATTAAGAATAGTTTTTTCCCTACCCAATGAGCTTTCATTAATCTTATGATCTTCATTAATACTGTTAGTGTTAGGAATTACATTAGGCACCACCTCTTATATCTGAGCTTCAACATTATCCTTCACCTTTTATTTCCAGCAGTCAAGTCAACCTCAACATTCATACTCTTCAAAGCAATCTCTTCTCTAGCCTTGTTAATTTATCTCAGAATAGGCCTAGTCCAGATGTTATTGAATTTGAAATTCATGAATTTTTTCTTTCCATAGGCCACATGAATCCATGGATCATATCCTTCTTTGTTAACCTCGCTAGCTTTTTCATTCACTGCAAAAGCTTTATAGCTGACTTTGTTTGATATATCCCTTCTTTCACTTATGCTTTTATTTACATTCGGTTCCTTAGAAGCCTCCAGATTAACTTCAAAACAATTTTTCTCCAAATGTCCCATTCTTCCGCATTAAATATTTGGGATTTTTTCATATTCAATTATTTGATAAAAGTTGTCGGAGACACCTTCCACCCAAAATCCCAAAGGAAGTTTATCTTCAAGCTTAATTCTTACACAGATTCTGGCAAAATTCCCTTCTTCCCCACTAGAACATGTTTTCATCGATCAAAAATAGAGTTCCTACATTAGAAGCTATCATGCAAACATTAATTTTATTCCAACTTTGCAAAGGAAAATTAGGAAGCCTAAGCCACAACGGAGCTGTTAGCCCTTTTAAAGAAAAAGGTTGAAATGAAGGTGACCATTTTTCGAGGCATATTATATTCCCATTCACATACTATTGGCCTATATTCCCATTCATATACTATGGGCCACTAGATAAAATAGATTCTATAGCATTTGGATCTTCAAAAGCACATGAAACACAACCCATTACAAGCAAGGTCATATGGAACCTTCAAAATTGATTTCATTGCCTCCTTAATTCGAATCCAATTACATGATATGGAACATTTTCTCCAAAAACCTTAGCCACCAAAGACTTTTTTAATTTGTTTGTATTGTCTACTTCACTTTGTACATGGAGCTTCACCACACCATTTTCAAAAAAGCTTTCACCATAATCAGATTCAAATGGTTTAAAGTTTGGCTCTGTTTTCCAAACATTGACAGTCCGGTTGGCCTGGGGTAGAATGGCTGGAACCAAATTGTCAACAGATAAGCAGTTACATAAATCTGTTGAAACACAATCATGGACCTTCTCTAAATCACCATTAAACTGCATTGCCTCTCTAATTTTTACCTTCGTAAAAACATTCTCACAGCTAGAAGTATCAACCTCATAAGAAGAATTAGCAATACCAGCATTAGAAACCTTTAATTCTGATCTACATAGGTCCTAGGAAACTCCATTCGAAGTCACCTATTTAACAGATACAGGGATGGAAATAACTCCACTGAATGATACCTATTCGGTAGTAACATCTCTGAAGCCTTGAAGAATCTTGGAATGTTGAGACATCTGATAGGATCTTCTTTCCTTTACCAATGTATTCATCTTATTATTTTGGAGGAATATACACTCTTTCGTTAGTCAATAAAGGTTTTATAGAATTAAATCTCAACTTAGTATCTTGATCAAACCCAAATTTACATCTCCGAAAGTTGGAAGAGATGCACTTAGATTTGGACCAGGAAGATATCTAAAAGATGAAGATGAGGAAATTAAGAAATCTCTAGTGACAACAGATGGAGGCCGATGACCCTCCACCGTCATCGGTGGGACAAACAGCTTGCGGGAAAATAGAAGTTCAAAAAAGAGTTATTCTCTCTCTCTTTAAAAACTGAGAGGTTCTCTGACTGTTTTCGGAGGAAGCAAAAGGAGTTGGGTTCTCTTTCTCATCCTTGTCGGTGAAAAAACCAAGCTTCTCCGTCTTACTGTTGGAGCAAAAGGAGAGTCACTGAGTTAGTACAATACCCAGAGGAGAGGCTCTAGGGAGTGGACGTAGTTTAAGTTAACTGAACCACAATAAATTTTTATGAGTTCTATCTTATTATTTTCTGCATTTAATTTGTATACTTTGTTTTTCTTGTGGTGAACTTTGGTTTGGTTTCAGAATGTGTTTTTGATTGAGAAAATTTTAAAAAACTAATTCACCCCCCTCTTGGTTAGCTTTTGTCTAGTTCATAAAGGATTAACATCCCTAATGAACTTTTAACATCTTCATTTTAGAACAATTTATATAGTAAGATGTTAGGTCATACAGATGACTAATAGAGTAAGAAACTCCAGTCATACCATATCATACCAAACAAACTTATTCTTTTTAATGGTGATTTCATACACTGTATAGTACAATGTTAGTTTGTACATATGACAAACAGTGTATGAAATTTCATTCATAATGGATCGTACTAGGCGAATTTGTTCATTTTTTAATATTTAGTATAGTATAAAGTCAATTTGTATAGATGACTGATAGTGTATAAAACTATGTTCATCACAGTTCGTACCAAATAAAGCCCAATTTTTTGAATTATTCATATTGTACGATCTTTAATTGTACATTATTATTGGATGAAGGTTCACTTGAATTCTTTGAATTTTGGATAATTTTTCGTGTCTTTCTATATGAAGAGTTCTAGAAACTGACTTAATGACTTTTTTTATGAATGTCTCTTGAGAGTGGTCATTGAGTGTGAGTATTTGAGAGAGATTATGAGAGTGAAGTGTGAGAGATCAAGTGAGGTGGAGTTGTGAGGGATTCAAAAGGTTTACCAAAGAGATAATCTCTTTTTCTTCTTTAAGTTTCTGCCTATCTCCTCTAGAGGCTCTTGAGAAAACATTACCAACTCTATGTGATGGTGTTTTTCCTTCACCATGAGGGTGAAAAAGGATGACAATACTATTCCTTCACCCAGAGGGTGAAAATTAATGTGATGGTACTCTACCTTCATCAGGAGAGTAAAAAAAGATGTGATGGTACGCTTCCAACACTTGGAGAGTGTAAAAGGTTCAGTTCTTTATCGCACTGGATTGGTGGAAGAGAGTTTGTGAGGGATTCTCTGCCTTATTGTTGGGGTTGAAGGAGAGTCATAACTGATTAGTGCAATACCTAGAGAAGGAGTCTCCAATGAGTGATTAGATTTTTTTAAAAAAATTAAAAGGAAAGGTTTGAAAAAATCCAAGAAAATTTGAAATAACCAATTCACCACCCAGATTGCATATGTTATAACTTTTATTAGAAAAGAAGAAGAAATAAAAATATACAAAAAATTTTTTCTTTTTTATAAAATAAAAATAAAAAATTATACTTTTTTATTATTCACTTCAGCATTACATATTTGATTTTGCGTTCAAGTTGTGAATTTAGTTTAAATTTTCAAAAAACTTTTTTTAAAAAAGAAGTTTTTATAACACCAATTCACCATCCTCTTGGTGTCTTTTTAATTCAAGTTGTTTAACAGCCTAAAATTAAACTTTTAAATTATATTAGAGAAGGTTCTCTAAATTTGTTGTTTAAAAAATATTGAGAAAAGATACAAGACATACTTTGAGAGTCGAAATTCTATGGAGGGTTTTTTAATAACCCATCCATCACTTATTTACAATATCCCTTTAATTTTTAGAAAATTCGTATGTTAATAATTTTACAATTGAATTACTTTAGAACCTTTCAAATGATACAAGTTAGCTATTATGTTCCTTCTTGTGTTGTTAATGGTGCTAAGGTAGAAATCACATTTACTAATTGGAGTTCATAAAATAAGGATCTTGCACAACTAAAAGTGAAGTGTTTACAGGGTTTCTTTTGTTCATTAAACTTTGAGGATTTCATACATATTTTACCCTATTCAACTGATAATGAGATATGGGATATACTTTGGGTTTCTTATGAAAGTACAAATGAAGTGAAGTAATACCATCTAAATTTAATATTGCATGAGTATGAATTATTTCACATGAAACCTAATGAGACTATTTCTAACATGTACTCTAGGTTTACTATGATTGTTATTTTATTACGTGCTTTAGGTAAAGATCACTCCATTTTTTAAGAGGTTAATAAGATACTTCATTGTCTACTTGATAGTTTTGATGCTAAAGTCATTATTATTTTTGAATCAATAGATTTGAATATATATTCTATTAATAATTTACATGGCTCCCTCATTGCTTACAATAAAAATTGTAATCCAAAGATTGTTAAATGTAGGTAAAAAGAAAAAGGAGAAGATTGTGGTTCTTAGTGCTAATGACATAGATAGCAGTAGCCCTTCAACTAATGAGAATGATGAAGTATATTTAATGATTCAACAGTTTAAGAGCATTGTGAAGTGAATTAAAAAGTGTCACCATGAGGAATAAAGGTAAATAAGGTAAACTTAGTAAAGTAACTTCTAATGTTATTTATTTTTTGTGCAGGAAGCTAGGGTATTTAATCTCTAATTTCCGAAATCTAATGAGTCACCATACAATGGAAAAGGGTGGAGAAAAGTAAATTTTTTTAAAAAAGCAAGCAGAGGATGTAATAACCTTTCTAGGTTGAATTAGCCTCAAACTCGTCAGAATAAGAGGTAGAAGAATAGATAACAAATTTTTTCTTAATGCCTAATGATTATATTATTAAATCAAATGAAGAAGAGGTATATGAGTTATTTATTATTCCTCATCAAACTCTGGACTCGTATAGGAAAAATGAAAAAAAATAGCATACATGTTGGACAAAAGAATATTCTAATTTAAAATGTGAGCATGATGTTTGTTATAGAGCATGCAAATATTAAATCTTAACATGCTTTATTAGATAAGGAGCAGGCATCAATATTTTATGAATTTGATGATTTAATGTGAATTCTACTAAGGTAAAAAAACCAAATGAATACTTGAAAATGGAATACATTGTGCTAGAAGTAGCATTCAGTGAATTATAAACACTTGTAATAAAAGTAAATAACAAAGTGCCTGTAGTATTAGAATAATTTTTTAAAAAATTGATTGCATTTCATTGAGATACAAACTTGCCTATGCATACAAAGCCACAACTTAGGACCCAATATACATCAAATATTCTCATGGAACAAGCCCTTTCCCTCATATAGAATAGTGAACCCATTTCATGGGGTGAGGTGTTCCTCTTGTCATATGCTAAGCCAAAAAGCAAGCACATGCACTTTATATTATAGAAGAAACTTAGTTTAGAAGCCCAATGTTTCATCATATTATGATATACATTATATTCATAATTCAAAGCATAAGATCAGATCCAAATCCACTTGGGATCAAAAATCTAACCATTGATTTAATTTTTAGGGATGCTCTCAGTAAGAGTCAAGTGAGATAATGTGGTACCTGGAATGAAGCTTCTCGAGGAACATAACAAGAGGTATGAAATAATTCTTCATACTAGAGGCCAAGAGCAGATGCATGGTAACCATAGGAGATAACACCACCAAGAAAATTATTAGATTAGATATAATCAATAAAACCAATTAATTTGTTTTTAAAAATGTACAATTTAGTAGAAGGATTAAAGAACATGTATTTTGCATTAGTTAATTATGAGAAAAGGGCTTTGATGTAAAATTTCTTTCAAATAAGTGTTAAATGATTTTAAATAAAAAGATCTTTCTAGAGGCAAAAGAATTAATAACATTTATATACTTGATCTGACTTTTATTTATATAATTGATAATCTTTTTTGCTTAAAAAATGTTATGCATGAATTATGGCTATGGCATAGGCGACTATGCCTTGCTACTATGAAAACCTTTAGGAAGAGTACCTTATATGATCTAGTTAAAGGAATTACTAAATTTGATTTCACCAAGGATCATCTATGTGGTGCATGTTGGTTCGGAAAGAAAACTAGGTCTTTATTTCATTTAATTAGATATTTAGACCACTATAGATTCTACACATGGATTTATTTGGGCCCATTAATATAACAAGTTCCAGTGGTAAGAGCATTGGATTTTTTTATCATAGATAACTACTCAAAATTTAGTTAAAATTGAATCATAATTTATAAGAGTGGGTTATTTGATCAATTTAAAAACTTTTCCTCTTAGAGTGAGAGATAGTTAGTTTATTTAATTTCTATAATTTATAGTGATAATGATGGAGAGATTGAGAATAAAGGAATTGAATTATTTTATAAAGAATCTAGATTCGACCTTAATTTTTTTCCCCTAGAACCAATTAACAAAATGGTATAGCTGAACGAAGAATGGGATATTAGTATAGGCAACTTGGGCAATTTTAGTATCATAAATCTTTTTAAGATATTTTAGGGCTGAAGTAATGAATATTTATTCGTATGTATTAAATATGGCAAATTTTAGGTCCAAGCTATATAAGATACCCTATGAACTACTTAAAGGTAGGAAACGAAATTTATCTCATATGATTATTTTTTGTTACAAATGTTTTATACATATGAACAGTAAATCTTATCTAAGGAAGTTTGATTCTAAGGTGGACTCCATGATACTACTGACTTTCGAGCACTACTCTATCAAAATAGAAATCTGGTCGCAGAGGCGTTAAGAAGCATGATGTTGTAGTGCTGAAAGAAAAGGAGCATGATGCTAAAAAACTAAAATTTTGATGCCACGAAGCTATTTGGTAGACAAGTTAGCACTGTAGTGTAAATATTTTGGCACTCTGATGTTTTTTCTTCTAATGCTATAGGACTGTATGAAATATTGAATTTTATGGCTTTTCTATACTTTTTCTGCACAATACAATTAAAATAATATATTTTCATTAAAAATATAAAACATAAAAGAACAAATTATTTACACTTATCACTCGCTTAGTTTGCCAGCATCATCCTAATAAAGATGAATGATCAAATTTATTTTGAATCAACTACATTGACTTAAAAATAGAATGTTCTAAGGATGAGTTTATAATTCCTATACCAAAACACATGGTTGATATTACTTCCTCACATGCGATATTTTCCTTTTTGAATAGCTCAACTTGATACGAACAAAACAAAATGGCTCTTTATGATGAAAACTTTACAACACTTAGAATACTTAAATGAGTTTATTACAACAAAGTAATGCCATTTAGACTAAAACTTGTTGGAGCAATCTACCATTTAATAATTTTGGGTATTCTTAATGAGCTTAGCCCCAAATTAAGTGGAGTGTTATGCTGATGATCTAGTCCTTAAAAGTCTTAAATGAAATTATCATTCATACAACATATGAATTTATTTTCAAATATTACATTGGTATAATTTTATAAAGAATCCTTTGAAGTGTATTTTCAATGTCTCTTTAGGAATTTTTTTTTATGGCTCAACACTGTAGAATTGAAATTGATCTTAATAAAAAATAGACAATGTTAAAAAATCCACAACCTAAAAGTCTCACCCAAATGAGGTCTTTTTAATGTAAATAGGCATATCTAAGAATATTTAAATTAAATCTTTTATGTAGGTCTCAACCTTTTCAAGCTTTGTATATGAAAGGCATTAATTATTAATGAGATGAAAATTACTAGAAAGTACATGACAGTGTATAGTAGTATCTAAAAGATCCACTAGCACTAGTTGTTCCCATTCTAAGGAAGCCCTTAATTTTATGTACAAAAGGTTTAAGTGAATCTCTTGGAACCTTATTAGCTAAAATTAAAGAGGAAGATAAAGAAAAGGCACTTTACTATCTGAGTAGATATTTACTTCAAACTAAAGTAAATTATATTTTGATCAAGAAACATTATTTGGCTCTGGTCTTTGTGGCATATAAGTTAAGGAACTATATGTCTTTTCTAATAAAGTAAATCTAATCTCCAATCTTATACATTATAGTATTTGATTACTTATCCAACATTATTAGGGACATTAGCCTGGAAGTTAATTATTTTATCATAGTTTGAAATTGCATTCAATACCTAGTGTCGGATGATTGCTTGATAAATAATGAATTGCTCGATGAATAAATTATGAAATTAGAAATAAAAAAAATCTACATGGGCATTATATTTTGATGGTGTTTCCTTTGATCAATATGGGGCATCTCATGGCACTTCCCTAAAAAACCTAGAATCAGCATAGTGTTTATTAGACAAGATAAAAGTTAAACATATTAATCCTACTGTAGTTCAAAACCCTACACAAATAATGAATATGAGTATGATGCATTGATAACGAAATTAGATTTAATAATATTAAATAAAATCAAGGAGATTAAAATCAATAAAATGTTAAAGGAATGTCTAATTCCATATTATTAGTATATATTACATTATCTAAAACAAATACCAAATATAACTTTGTATATGATTCCTTGTGGGAATAACTCCCTGGCAGATGCCTTAGTAAAGCTAGCTAAAGCTATGGCTTATTTTGAATAAGAATTATTTGTAATAGAAATACAAGGTCTTAGAGCCTCAATATATATATGCATTGAGCATAATAACAAAAAATCCCAAACTAAAGTAAACATTATTTTTGTAATAGTTGATGAGATGGTATATTGGAGAAAACTCTTTAGCAAATAAATTCAATAAAATATATCCCTCGTGATTCATGAATAGTTTTTTTTTTTTTTTTTGAAGAAAATGCATAAAATTGCATTAGAAAAAAACAACAATACAACCTCACGTCACACCAAGGATACTACTATCCTCCTTCAAACAATACAAGAAAGAAGGAGGAATAAAATCCAAATGAAGACTATCCCAAAAAAATGACCCATTTAAAGCCACATTAGCGCAAATATCCGCTAACTTATTGCCATTTCTACTAGAGCAAGAAAAACAAACTTACTTAAAATTCAGTAAAAAAGCTAACTCATCTTCAATAACTAAGTTTCGAACAACTGCTCACAATGTGGTTCACGTTTTCCTCCTCATCACATCCTCTTGGACATTCAACCAAAGTACTCAATCTTCTTCTCAGAAGGAATGAAAAAGTCGGCAAGGAATTGTTACATATTCTCCACCAAAACAGATCAATAATTGGTTTCAGCTTTATCCTCCTCATCCAATTCCATTGATTACTAACCTCCACCTGATTCATATTTGCTGAAGAAGCCAATGCTGTGATTGATTTACCATAAAATTTTTGTAAAAGTTCCAGATGATCATTCCGTCTGCTATTATCAATCGGGATATTAGAAATGATATCAATCAGATAACTTCCAAAAGTTTCTTTCAATTTGTCAAAATTCCACTGACCGTCCGAAATGAATATGCTAAGAGGGAAGTCTGAGTAACTTTGAACATTAACAAAGGTAGGCCACATAGCAATGCATCTATCCAAAATCCACGTATCATACAGCCGATTGATTGAATCACCTTTAGAGATCTTCCATCTAACCACATTTCTCAAAAATCTAGCACCCATAGTAACGATTTTCCAAGTTGTTGAGCACCCCGTCTTAACCGAAGAGGACCACATATCAACTCCATACTTAGCTCTCAAAATCTGGTTCAAAACAAAATTTGGGTTGCTAAAAAATTTCCAAGCAAATTTGGCCCGAAGAGGACCAACTTTTGATACAGCCGAGAAAAGACCTCTACCACCTTCACATTTTGGTTTACAAAGCAATTCCCAAGATACGTAATAAATTCTAGCATTACCATCCCCTTTACTCCATAGAAAACCTCTACACATCTTATCAAAATCCTTCAAAACTCTTAAAGGAACAAGAGAGAGAGAACACATGAATAGAGGTAAAGACAAAAAAGCAGACTTTACCAGGACCAATCTACCTTCAAGAGAGATGTTTTTTGAACCCCAAGTATTTAATCTTCCAGCCGCTGCCTCTAAAAGATTCTGGAAATCCGTTGTCCTCAATATCCAAAGCCATTTTAATACCCAGATAGTTGATCTCCTTAACCTTTTTAAACTTAAGAATCTTAATCATTTTCCTCTGAAATCTTTTTCTTGTATTTTTTCCAAACAAGATCATGGACTTGGAGTGATTAACCTTCTGGCCAGTCCAATCACAATAATTGTTTATAATCCTTCTCAACTCCTTAACATCCTTCACCTTAGCCTCAGAGAAGATAAGAATATCATCCGCAAATAATAGATGAGAAACTTTAGGTGCTAA
The DNA here is from genome assembly GCF_001605985.2 of Dendrobium catenatum. NCBI lineage: Eukaryota > Viridiplantae > Streptophyta > Magnoliopsida > Asparagales > Orchidaceae > Dendrobium > Dendrobium catenatum. Next base: position 265,762 of record NW_021319196.1, read on the forward strand.
TCGAGAAACAGAGATACCCCTATTAATCCTTAAACAAAGAGCATCAGACAAAATTTGAGAGCACAAAATGAAAAGAAAGGGGGATAAAGGGCAACCTTTCCTAAATCCACACTTTCCTTCAATCCAATCCGTCTTCTTCCCATTAATCAAAATGCAAAATTTTAGATTAAGCACACAACTTAATAAGAGTTCCCTAAATTTAGGGGAAAATTAAAGTGAATGAGAACTTGCCTCAAAGCATCCCATCCCATGCTATTGTAAGCCTTCTCCATATCCAACTTGATTGCTAACAATCCACCTTTAGATTTGGACCATCTGAATTTATTGAAAATCTCTTGAGCCACTAATACATGTTCAGACAAGGAACGGCCTTTAATGAAAGCCGCTTGATCTACCAAAATGAGTTTATGAATAACCTTATCCAACCTGTTAAGAAGCATTTTTGCAATAACTTTATAAATAGTCATGCAAATACTAATATGCCGGAAATGAGAAGGTTCTTGAGGACATTTGATTTTCGGAATCAGCACAATCAAGGTTTCTTTCCAAGATTGTTCCATAGTGCAAGAGGACAGGAATTTGATACACTGCAACCCACATATCATCCTTAATCACATTCCAAAAATCTTTCATGAATGAGAAGGTTATACTATCTAAACCAGGAGAGATATTTCTTTCGAAATTATCCACCACCATTTGAAGTTCTTCTCTAGTAAAATCAGCATCCAGCATACCTTGATCTTCACTGCTAATCAAATAAGAAGGATTCGACGACCCATCCAATGAGCAAATTCTATGCTGCCACTTCAATTTGAAAAAACCAGAAAAAACATTCTGTATAACAGATTCCTCTTCTGATATACTTCCATCTCTATTCTTAATATGATGAATCCAATTGATATTCCTTCTTGCATTAGCAAAGGCTTGAAAAAAGGAAGAATTACTATCTTTTTCTTCCATCCATTTGACTTTAGCTCTTTGTTTCCACAAAGCGTTGAGACGAGCTAAAGTGACGTTTAGTTCATTGATTTTGAATCTAAGCAATTGAAGGTTTTCCCCTGAAATACCATTATCTGATTCCTCCATATGTATTTCTAGAATATCTCTTTTTAAACTGTCTCTTAGCTCATTTAAGTTCCGGTGCTTCTCCTTACTCCAGAAAAAAGACCTCTAAGAGCCTTTTTAAATTTCCAATTAAGAATCAATGCCGGATTGCCAACAGATTTTTTTTCCATATCTTCCTCACTAAAGCTGTTGCACCATGATATGAAGCCCACACTTCCTCATACCGTATATCCCTCTTACTAATTTCCACAGATTTAAACATCTCAAAAAGAATCGGACAATGGTCCGAGGCAATACGAGAAAGATGCTTAACAAGAGCAACCTGTAACATATTCATTTCCAAGGAGTTAATTAGACATCTATCTAATTTTTCAAGAATGCGAGCACTACCGAATTTATTGTTACACCATGTAAACCTTGGTCCCAAAGCCTTAACCTCATGCAGGTCATTATTAATAAAAAATTGCTGAAAATCCTTGGATCCTTGAGACATATTGAATTTCCTCCCACCCCTTTTCTCATCTTGAGAGATAATACAGTTGAAGTCACCACCAATTACCAAAGGTAAATCAACCGAACAATGCTTCTCCAGACTTTCCCAAAGTAATTCCCTTTCTTGACTATCCGTACTTCCATACACAGAAGCAACAATCCATCTTCCCTTACCAATCACCACCAACTTCCCCACCATTAGTTGAAAAGAAGCCTCCAAAACTGAGAAAACCGCAAAGTCCTTCCTCCATAAAATCAAAAGACCTCCTAAAAGACCACCAGCTGGAACCATGAAAAAATTCCAGTTGTTTCCCAAAATCTTCAAAATTTGGTTGTTATCCAAAGAACAAATCTTTATTTCCAAGAAACCAACAAAAAAAACTTTATAATCCTTCACCACTTCCTTGAGATATAGAGCAGCCTCCACTTTCTTGGCTCCTCTATAATTCCAAAATAATAAAGAACTCATTTTCTAAAGATGGGGGACGGACCCCCAATCTTTTTAACTTTTCTACTTTCACCCTTCCTATTATGAACTATAATATTACCTGCACCAAGAGATTTGAGTTCTTTAGCCAGTTTAGTTTTTTTTATCCAAAGAAATATTACCCTCCAAACTTGATTCTGAGTGATTCTTGGCTATATCAACTTTCAGTACAGTCATAGGACTTTGTTTCTCTGATTTATCTTCCTTTAAAACATCCCCTTTCAAAGTAGAGTCAAGAATTTCTCCTTCCTCCAACATTCCTTTATCAATTACACAACAGGCTCCACTCTATCTCCCTCCTCCAATTCAGATAACGAACCAAACTTATTGTTAACCTCCACTGCAATGCTCACTTCATTATTAATCAGCTGTTTGGCATTAAGAGATAGACCCTCATCTGGATTATCTTCCATAGTAATTAGTTCAACATTATTATCCTCCAGACAAGAATCCTCCCTCACCTCATCCAACTTAGCTCCATCCTCTTTAACAGCCAAAGAGTTAAGGTTTACTTTAACAGAAGCAACATCTTTAGGAATAAAAACTTTTTTCATGGGAATAGAAGTTTTCCTGGGAGGAACTTTTTTATAATTCTGAAAATTATAAAAATTCTTCTTCCTATTACTAACAATAGTCCATGATTCCTTATCAACTGCATTTCCCACAATATCTTCAGTAACATTATTGATAGGATTATTGTCATTCTGATTGTTGTTCTTCTCCAGCCCCATCATCTTCCTCGGCTCACTACAAGCATTCAAATCATGTTCAATTCTTCCACAACTAGCACAAATTTTTGAGATTCCTTCATACTCAACTTTTTGGAAGAACTTGCCTGATAAACCTTCAACCCAAACACCATGGGATAACTTCATATCCAGGGAAATACGAACACAAACTACCATATTCCCTCCTGCTCCATTGGAAGGAGTTCCCATCTAGAAGAAACGGTTTGCCTACCTGTGAGGCAATCCTGCATATATTGATTTCATCCCAGCATTGCAAAGGAAGATTAGGCAATCTAATCCAAATTGGAGACGAGATGCCACTGAGAGACAAAGGATTAAAATTGATAGACCATTTATCCAATCCTACCACTTGATCGCTGATCCACCAAGGTCCACCTGACAGAACTTGTTCAACAGCTGTAGAATCTTCAAACAAACATAGCGTAACCAAGACCCAGTCCTGTGATATGGAACTTCCCATACTTATCCCATTGTCTTCTCAAATCTGAACTAATCACATGAAAAGGAATACTATCATCGAAAACTTTAACAACAACAGCCTTTTCCAGTCTCTTGGCATTTTCCATTTCTTTATCTGATTGGAGACGAACAACCTTCCCATCATCTGATAAAAAAGATCCCAGGACCAGGTTATCAACTTTAACATAATGCTTTTTATTCCATGCCAAATGCAATCGCACCGTATTCCCTTTAAAATCTTCTGACTCCACCTCTAGCTGATCCTTTATAGATTTAGCTTCAGGAATAACATTACTAGCCTTCAGATGCAAATCCTCATTCACAATGTCTGCCTCCCGAAGATTGCTACTAACCAGATCCTTGACATAGAAGTCTCTTTTAATTGGTGATGAAGGTAAGAATTTTGAGTCAAAATTCTTACAGGAAGAAACTCTCAGATCAGAAGAAATAGAGCAATCAAGACATCGATCACCAACCCCCTTAAAATTTCCATCCAGAAAAGACTTACCATTCAAGAAATTCACATCTTCATCCCTGATAACATTCTTACCTTTGCCAGAAACCAGAATAGGTAATTTTGATCTCCCTAATAAGCCACCCACATTGATAACAAGGGGTTTACCATTAAAACCCTTAAAGTTCTGGTTGAATCCCTCCAACACCTTAGAATTTCCATTGAACACCTCCGAAGACGGTGTCGCCAAATTCTTCTTACAGTTCTTCCAAACATCAGAAGGGAGGAGACGACGTTGCTCTATCAACGTTTCTCTAGAACGTCGGACAGCTGGCCAGTCGCCGGAAAGAACCACCACCGTCCGCAAGAACCGCCAAATCCAAGAATTTGAAATCCAAACTATCTCCCACTAACTTTCTCTCACTAATCCGAGCTCACGAGTCAATGTTTGGTTCTATCAATAGTTTATCATATTAAAGAATACCTCTTTCATATACATTAATTAATACACCCTCTATTGATGATCATTTTACAAGATATGACTATGGTGTTTGAATAAATTAGAAGCAAAAAAAAATCATAGAAGAATTATATGTTGGATTGTATGGTGCACATTAGTCGGGATGGGAGATGAAGATGAAAAATAAATGAATGAGATATTATTACATGTCAATAATAGATTAAACTATAGATGTTGCATGGCATTATCATCAATTTTAGGGGCATATGTAGTTCCACATCAACCATGTAATCTCCTACATCTGATGATTATATATTGTCCTTTAAAAAGATTGGGTATTGATAATGACAGATCGATTAAACTATTATCATCTAGATGTCATAGATTTTATAGTAGCTATAGATTACTTCTTAAAGTGGTAGAAGTAGTTGCATTGAGAGAGATCAAAGTAGATTATGTCCTAATTTTTTTTTTAAATCCCATGTGGTATATCTATTTTGTGTTCCTCATTAGATTATATCTAATAATGGTCCTTCATTTAGAAGTAATAAAATAAAAATATTTCCTAAATTTCATAATGTTGATTAGAAATACTCAACAAACTTTTACCCTTTAGTAAATAGATTGGTTGAGACCTCTAATAAAATATTTGTTTAAATCAATATCTTCTTTAATGGCATGAACATTTTGTTAAATCTTTGAGGGCATATCAAATAATGTATAGAACTTCAACTCAATACATGCCATATGCTTTAGTCTTAGGTGCAAAGGCTATTTTTCCCTTAGAGGTGTAACTACCTTCACACAGGACTACAACAAACTAAAACATAACATCATAATAAAATACTAAAATCTAACTCGAATATCTCATAGGTTTAGAAGGGAAGTAACTACAAACTAAACAAATCCTTGAGTTTTAAAAATAAAAAATAAATTTAGCTCTTGAAAAATTTGCATCTAAGAATTTTATAATTATTAGCCTTATTTTTAGTCATACGAAGGCTTATCATAGCAGATTTTGAGGTAGGTGGAAAACTATAACTTATTTGTGAAGGTATGTTCATGGTGGAGAAAGTATAACAGGGAGGTTCTTATTTGGGATCCACATCCCATTTGATTTTAAATGTTAATTCTCTCAAATTATTGTAAGCTACGCTACGGGGCCTCCTTTCCAATTAAATTATGGGTTATTAGGAAGTTTTTTTTGATCTAATGATTTTTTTTAGTATCCATATCCCATTAGTGTTCAAATCTTGTTCTCTTGGATTAGTGTAAGTTATCCCATGGGACTTCCCATCAATTTGAATTGTAGATGATTCTTTTATTATACTGAGTAAACTTCTAAATAAACTTGTTTGGATCCACATCACATTTGAGTGCAAATCTTATTCTATATGATTGGGGAAATCTATCCTACGGGGCCTCCTTTGTTGTTCAATTATGGTTTATCATGCAGTTTTCTTTATTTATACATGTAAATCTGCTTGTTTGGGATCCATTTACCATTCAATATCAAATCTTATTTTCATGGATTAGTGTAAGCTACCTAACATGGCCTCCTTTCCTTTTGAATTTAGGTTGATTAGGTAATTATCCTATTCTAACCAATAAAATCTACTTGTTTGTGATCTACATCTCGTTTGAGTTTAAATTATATTCTCTAGAAATGGTGTAACCTACCCCAAGGAGCCACCTTTCCTTTTGATTTTTTGTTTATCAATTTTTTGTACTAATCTAACCATCAAAATTTGACTGTTTTGGATCCACATCCCATCTATGTTCAAAAGATTAATTCTCAAGATTAGGAGGTTCCCCAAGTGGTAACTATTCTTTATAATTTTTGTTGATCGAAGCTGTGACTTTAGGTATCATTCTTATCTAACCACTAAAATATACTTTTGTAATATTACTTCCTTCTCAAGTGTCCATCTAAACTCAAACTAAAACAAATTCTAACAAATTCTAAATGCAGTCACCAAATAAATCTTCAAGATTCAATTGATTGCATCAATCAATGCCAACATAAGTGATTTACTTTTAAATTTCATCACACCTTTTGGGGTCTATTTGTTGAACATATTTTTACCTGAGGTCAATTAAAATCTTAAATTATAAATAATAATTAACATGCTTACTAACTACTCTTTTTCAGTATATTGACTCCTTGAGTTTAATCACTATTCAAACTTCATCATTTGGAACTTCATATATCAAACTTATCAACACTAGTTTTGTAACCAATTGCCCAGATCATTTGACTCAATTTAACTAGCTCAACCTACACCAATTGATGAAGCCAATTGATTACCTTTTACTAACCTTAATTCACTTTAAAACATCACCAAATCATTTAAATCTTAGCACCCAATACATTTAAAATAATTTGGTCAACCTGGCATTCTGAATAGCTGACTTATACAATTTTACCGAAAATTTTCAAACTTGGTCAGCTAAGTAAAACATTCAAAACAATATGAATCATTCCATCAAACTCTCAAATCTAGGCCACCTTATATACTTAAGATGAGTCAAGATCATAGAAGACCTTTTTTGACCAAGTTGTCTTTGTCAACTTTATCAAAATGGTCAAAATCAACTCAAAAGTAATTTTTGATATAAAAAATATAAACCCATGATACTAAAACGACCTATATTCAATCCAGATAGCTTCTTTGGTTTCTTAATACTCTATTATAGTTAGCTTGACCAACTTTGATCAATTAATGTGGTCTAATTAAATATAAAATTCAAAAATATCCTATTGGTATTAAAATTTGTCGAATCCCTCAACACCAGTTTGCTTAGAACACTTAAATTCATTTTAGAACCACCCAATTCTTTCTTAAACCTAACACAAACACTTGGTTCAACCTGAAAAAACTCCAAATGGCCCCTTTCAAAAAATGAAAAAAAAACTCCTTTCAACCATATATTGTCCTTTCCTAGTAAACATCTATACATGTGTTATAATTAATATCAGCCTTTAATTTCACCCTTAGGGTTTGAATTGGTCACTTAGGCTTGTTTCAGTCATAACAACACATCTCCCACTCCAAAGCATCTCTAGATTCCTCATCACTTCCATTTCACTCAAGAAGCTTTCTCCCTTACTTCCTTACTCTTTCAAACGATTAAAATCTTGTACAAGAGAGGATACAAGATCACCTAAAGGTTACATTAAAAGTTTAAGTGAGATTTGTTAAACATTTTATTGAACTACCCAAGGCACACTAAGAGGGGGTGGGGGGCGTTTATAAGTTATTTATAGATTTTCACAAATAAACTTTTTTATTATTTAAAACAATCATAAATTCAAGCATAAGAACTTAAAAAATAATGTAATTTTGTTTTATTTATTTTTGCAAAAAATGAAAAAAAATTCTTTTATTTTTCCAACAGGAATAAAATAAAATAGAGCATTATAATCAAGTCAAAGATTTGTAGAAATGATAAATGTGTAAGAAATTAAAATGTGGAAAAAATAAAATACCAAAAGTAAAGTTGAAAGAGCACACCAAATTTTATAGTGATTCAATCAAAACATGGCCTACGACCACTCCACATAGTCGTCCTCTCTAGGTATTACACAGAACATTTAGTATCTCTCTTTTAGCTCCCATAGTAAGGTGGAGAAGCCCTTACAACAATCTCTCCCACCAACCTTGTCTGATATAGTATTTGAATCCTTTTTGCCCTTCTATTTAGGTAGAGGGCCTTAAAGCTTTTTAACCCTCTTAATGAAGTCAACAAACCTAGAATACCTTTTCACCTTCCTATTGAAGGTAGATAACCTTTATGCTTTTTCAGCTTTTTGGTGAAGGCAGAGAGTCTATAATCCTTTTTAACCCTCCTAGTGAAGGAAAAGAGCCTTAATCTTTAGACGAAGCCTTTCTCCCTGAAGCTATCCAAGAGACCAACAAAAATACCTGTAGAATTAAGGCAGAAGTTTGTTAGGAGCCACCGTGTGAACCCCCTCACATGACTTTGCCCTCTCACACTTCTCCTTCTCCCTCTCCAAGACCTTATACCTCACAATACTCTCCCATGGAATTCCTTGAATAATGAAAGACACATAAAGAGTCCAATAAAAATGTTTTATAAAGGGCTTAAAAAAACTCTAAAAAATTAATTCATCCAAAACTATTCATATTGTATAATTGAGGATCATACAATATGATTAGATCAAAATTTTATATTATCCACTATGATTTGAATACATTCAATATGTTCTATTCACATTTTTCATATAGATTATACAGTATGATATTGGGATCATATTGTATGATTATTTTATTATTATTTAGATCGTACAAGATGAACTATAGGATGATTGAATATCATCTCTACAATTTTTCCATTATAATCAAAATCATACAGCATGAATAGTTAAAAAGGCATGGTTTTACCTAGGATGATCATCAGTATAATTAAAAATCATCTCTCTCAATCATCCAGTATAGTTTCCATGGTAATATACAATTGGTAATATTTATTACACCTTTATTTCATCAACTAATCCTATGAATTAATGTTGTTAAGTGTTCAAATATTGTACAATATGATTTGGATCTTAAGGTATGATCAATTAAAAATTTAAAAATCTAAACACTTACCTTAATCTTGTTGGCAGCTAGGGTTTTCAAATTGAACTTATCATATAATATGATTTAGTTCATACAATACAATTAGGTTAAAAACATTAATTAAAAAATTATCTATTTAAAGTTTTTTCTTGATACTTAATTATACAGTACAATCTAGATCATGTTGTATATTAGATAAGAAAATTTTGATCATCAATTTTCTTGCTCCCCTATATATGTGTGCATGTTCACCAAATTAGCAGACACCTTTTATAAGACTTTGACTCAAGAAATGTAAAAATACAAACTCTTGTAAAACATTTTCATATTTTACCCAATTTTGAGCATCAAAACTCCTTGCATGGTGTATGATTTACATAAAATATTAGTACACATAAAAATGGAGATACAATACAACTACTAAGAGAAATAAAAAGGCAATCAGTAATGTTTGTTATCATCAAAATCACAAGCTCGGGATCCCGGAATATTATAATCTTCTCCTTTTCAATGAAGAAAATATTTTTTGCTAAATTTATAAAATTAGTTATATTTTCTCCTAATATGACATCATTAAGGGATAAATAGGGGAAACTATATTTTTTATTTATTTAAATGTTGAAAGGGAAGAAATAAATAAATATAAATAACATAAACATAAGAGAAGCACACTAAACTAAAGAACTTATGAGGATATGTAAACATGTGAATATCATATAGTATGATTGTACAGTATGGTAGGAGGAATTTTTTATTTTTAACTTATTTAATATTTTATTTCATTTTTAACAATTGATTGTTGTGTGAAAATATTATAACTCTACTAGCTAGAATTATTAAACATAGAAAAAAAAACAAATAAATAAAAAACTCAACAAAAATGAAAACTTTTTAAAAAAATTACTACACATGTTGTTGATTTCATTCCACCCTGAATCAAGTATAAATATTAATGGCACCTATTCTCGTCCTAAATGTTTTAAAGGTATCATAGTTTAGGGGTTTGATGAAAATGTCTACCAAATTATTTTTAGAGGCTACTTGATACAATTTTATATCTCTCTTAGCTATATGATCTCTAATGAAATGATACCTAATTTTTATATTCTTATAGTGGGAGTGTTGTATTAAATTTTTAGAAAAGCAAATGACACTAGTGTTATCACATGTGATAGGAATGGTACCTACAGATACTCCATGGTCTGTAATATGTTTCTTCAACCATAAGACTTAAGAAATATGGCATCCTATGGATACGCATTATGCCTAAGTGTTGGATAGGGCTACTAAATTTAACTTTTTACTAGACCAATAAACTAAAAGTTCTCGTATTAATTAATAGTTTCTAGAGGTACTTTTCTATCTACCCTAAAACTTGCAAAGTATTAATCTAAATATTCTATAATTTCAAATGATGAGCTATATTTAGGATATCATATTCCTACTTTATAGGTACCTAGAAGGTATATAAGAATTCTTTTGGTAGCATTCATATGAGATTCCTTGGGATCATCTTGGATTCTAGTACAATTATATACACTAAGCATGATAAAAGGTTTGTTAAAAGTTAAATATAGAGGTTATCATATTATCTCCCTATACTTCATTTTGATTTATAGATTTTCCATTTGGATCCTTATTTAATTGAATGGTAGAGCCTATGGGTGTATTTATTACCTTAGCACCTTACATCTCATACTTCTTTAGAATCTGCTTTATATTTTTAGTTTGACTAAGGAAGTTTCAATTATCTCTTTGCCTCGCACTAAATCCTAAGAAATATATAACCTCTCCCATCATACATATCTCAAATTTTTCTACTCATTGTTTCTAAAAAATTAATATATATGCTTTAATTTAATGATCTAAGTAGCATGTGATAAATATATATATTTGTGTAGAATTTTTAGGGGAAATCCACAATGGGGCCTACGTGTTGATTAATTAAAGGTTACACATTCTTTAAGTGGACCTCAAGCTCTCAACCTCTCTAAAGAGCTACTAAAAAAATAAGTAGAAAACCTAGGAGCTAGAGTTCCTTAATACAGAACTAACAAAAATTCCTAGGTTCATTCTACCGTGCTCAAGGAAAAGCATACAAAAAAAGGAACATACCAAAAAACAACAACATACTCTAAGCTCGCATCCTAAGGATCAACCTTACACTCATCAACACCATATAGATCCTGTAAAAAAGACTGATAGGGAAAAAGGGCATAACAATAGTATAACTTAGAAGTAGAGCAAAGATAGTTCATCTAAATAAACAAAAAAGTAGAGAGGCCATAATGAAAATGAATATTAGGATGCAAAACATTCCCATGATACAACTCCAGCAAAACCATAGTATGAAGGTAGCCACCATTGACAATAATCAATAAAACATCCAACCAAAGAAATACAAACATCTTACAACTGGACAACCAACCTGTAATAACACACCCACCAAAAAGCCAAAACTAGTCAACACCAGCAAAATAACCACAATAATAATAGCCCTAGAAAATAACCACAACCCCGGAAATGGAAAATCTAACCCAAAACCAAGCAAAATCCCAGCTAGCATAAAATCAAGAGAACAACTCCAGCATAAAAATAGGTATCTCAGTCCAGCACCATCCCTACCCAACACCAAGGTAACAAGGATGAATAATATAACTTCCAGCCAGATAAAAATATAACTAAAGGCCACCAGGTAAACCAATCCAACCCAGGCTATAATACAAAATAGTGAAATAAGAATGAGAATAAAAACCATAACCACCAATAACAAACTGCTAAACCAAGTCCATAACAACAACCCCTAGCAAATAGAAGAATAACACCCCCAGCAATGGCCATAACCCAGATATATATATATCTGAGTTGATAATCTCCTACATTCTTTACTAGTAGGGTTATTTCTACACTATCCTTAACAATGGATTTATCTAGGGTGAATGTGCTAAGCCTCTCACACAAAGCTCTAAGTTCTTCCTTTAGTCCATATAATGCCTTTTTCAATTTGTAAACATGTTTGGGAAAGGTTGCATTTCAAATCCACAAGATTATTCTACAATGACATATTCTTTAATAACCCACACAGAAAGGTACTTTTAATATGCATATGATGTAATTTGAAGCATCTAAATAATACAAATGCTACTAAAACTCTAATGGCATCTAATCTAGCTATAAGGGAAAAGTTCTCCTCAAAATCAATGCCGTTTATTTAATTATAACCCTTAGCTACTAATCTAACATTATGCAAAATCAGAACTCTAGAATCCATTATATTATTTTTTAACACCCATTTTGTTACTATAATATTCTTATCCTTAGGTCTCTAACTAAATCTTATATATTAATCAAAATAAATTGTATCTACTTTTCTTGCATAGTTAGGATCAAGAATACATCAGTTAGGGATTGGTCAACATTAGTGGGTTATACCATAGACATTAATGTAGAATGACTAACCTCCTTTCTAAGTCCATAGTTATTCCTAACTCCTATAAATGGATTGTCTAGGATGAGTTTGTTGTGATGAATATATGAATATATCAATTCTCTAGGTAATGGATTTAGTGGTTCTTCTCTAATTCCTAGTATAATGGGTTCTACTCCTTGGTAACCTCTACTCCTTCTAACTAAGACTCCCTCGATCTATTAGATTCATCATACAATATAAGAGTATACTCCTATATAATTAAGCTCCTCTTATTAAATATCTTGTCATCTTTACCAACATGAGAATTATTTATGAAGACTCCTTCACCAGGCTATGGATCCAATTTACTTGGAGGATATTTTTCATTATAAAGAATGAAGCACTTACTCCCAAAGATATGAAGATATGAAAAAATGGATGTTCTACCCTTAAGTACCTCATAAGGTGTATTATTTAGTTTGGATTTAATATTTAATCTTTTCAGATTATAATAAATAGAATTCACTACTTCAACCAAAAGATTCCTAAGAAGAGAGTATTCAACTATTATAGCCCAAGTAGCTTCTACTAAGGTTTAATTCTTTCTTTCAGCAATCCAATTCTTTTGAGGGGAGCTAGGGAAAAAATATTATGTTCTATTCCTTGCTCTTTATAATAAAATTCAAACTTATCATTATCACCTTCTCCATAATGATCACTATGACTAATAAAAATCTCACATCCTAAACTTCTTTGAATCTAAGTAAAGAATGTTCTAAATTTCTCAAATGATTTACTTTTATGAAGCCAAATTGAAGGCGTGAGAAGTAGAGAGAGAAGCTCCACAAATTTAGGAAGAATTTGGAAGAAGATCTTGAAGAATTCATGTGGCATTGTTGGAGATGGAAGATGGTGGCCGGTCATCTAAGGATGACCGGAACACCAAATATTCGCTATGTACCGCGAGTCCATTCATGTTGGATTCAAAAGGTAGAGTCTCCTTCAATCGAATCTCTTCTTTTAGGATTTTGGAATCCCCTCTAGTCATTAAAGAGGGAGGCTTGAATGCTAGGAAAAAACCTTTGCCGATTTCAGGCAAAGGGAAGGAAATTATTTCAGTTTTTTATCTGCCTAAACCTTTGAAGGCTTCCTTTGATGGAGCAAATGATAAGGAAGCATCTTCTTCAAAAGTGAGTTTTTCTGAAATTTTGAAGAAGGACATGGTTATTCCAATTACTTCTCTTAAATTGGATATCCCTAATGTGTGGACTAAAAAAACTCACATTAAAGTAAAATCAAGTGAAATTCTTGATAATATGGGAGATGAAAATGTTGTCATTCTTGCCAAAGAAAAGTAATTATCTAATATTCACACCATGAACAATTCGTTGGTTGTTAAAATTCTTAGAAAAAATTATCCTTTTTCTAAGTGTTCTTTTGAATTAAGAAAGCAATGGTCAAAATTTGGAGGATTTCATATCACATTGCTTGGTCTAGATTGGCTCCTATGTTCATTTCAATCTCATGAAGCTAAGGAGGAAGTTCTTAATGGAGGTCCTTGGTTTGTAGGGGGTTTTGTGGTAGGATTAGACATTTGGTCTCCTACCTTCTCTCCTTATTCTTTGAATGGTATATCTTCTCCTATTTGGGTTCGTCTTCCTCATTTTCCACTTCACTGTTGGGATGAATCCAATATCACCAGAATTATTTCTAGAATTAGAACTCCAATTTTATTGGATGGTAATATGTTTAGATGGGGAAGAAGGGAATTTGCTAGAGCTTGCATTCGAGTCAATTTGAATTCCAAACTTCCCTCTGGAATTTGGGTGGAAGGGGTTCATGGTAAATTTTTTTCAGAAATTTGAGTATGAAAATTTATCAACATTTTTCTTCAAATGTGGTATAATTGGCCATAATGATTATGTGTGTCCTAATTCAACACATAATCAAGTTCATTTGGTTAAAGAGGTTCCTATCAGTTCTTTGAAACCTGAGATTAATAATTTTGGGCCTTGGATGCATGTGAAGTTCAAAAACAAAAGAAGGTTTAATTATGAGAAAAAGAAGTTTAAGTGGTCTCTACCATGGATAAATCAAAGGATTTCATAGATGTTGCCTTAGCAAATGGTGAAGGAGACGGAATTACTGGTGTAGTTTTTGCTGAAGGTCATTTGACTTAGAAGGAGATTGCTGAAAATAAGGAAGAAGATGATATGAGACAAGGAGCTAAAATTTCTCACGGTTTTCCTATAATTGCTGAAACTGTTGAACCAATTCAGGAAATTCAAAATTTCAATTCAGCAATTCGATTTCTTGTTGATGTGGAAGGAAATGTAATGAATCTATATAGCATTTTGAATTCTAATTCTGAATTCAAAAATCCTGAAATAGAGGAAGCTACTAAGGGAGTAATTTATGATGCTGGTTCAAATCAAAGTGCAGAAAATCAGGTAGCATTCAAACCTGATTTCAAAATTGAGGATGTTCAGGGGGATATTCAAATTTTAAATTCAGCAACTCATTTTTCTGATGATGTGGAAGGAAATGTACTTAATCTCAACGGCAATTTGAATTCAAATTCTGAATTCAAAAATCCTGATATTGAGGAAGCTACTAAGGAAGAAGTTTATGTTGCCGGTTCAAATCAAAGTGCTGAAAATCAGACAGCATTCAAACATGTTTTCAAAATTGATGATTTTCGGGAGATAAGTGCAACTCCCTTAACTCAATTGATGGTTGAGTCTATCATTAATGCTGATCCTATTATTAAATAAGCTAATGATCCTAAATTCATAACTGATGTTTGCTTATTAAGAGATATCTCTCCTCCTTCGGATATATCTTTAAATTTAAAAAAAACTACTCTTAAAAAAGATAATAATCTTTTGAAGAAGAGCATTTCCCCTAGTTCTAATCACTCTTTGTTTAAAGAACTACAAGCATTAGGGCCGATGAAAGATCTTCCTAGAAGAAGGATGGCTGGAATCAAAGTGAAGAACAACAAGAGAGGTTCTTCTTCTCTTTTATCTCAATAAAATGCAAGTTGGTATTCCCTTTGACATCAGCATAGAGGGAAGATACTTGAAGATGGAGCTACTTTTCATAAATATTGGATTATTGATATCTTTTTTTGCTGATTTTGGAGATTGGTTAATGCTTATGGAATATCATTCTATGATATTCTTAAGCAATTTATGGGATGTTGTGATAAGTTGTAATTTTCTTTTTAGCTTTGTTTTTTATCTTATTTGTTATTTTAAACTTATTTTAAGTGATTATGGAATCTTTACTAAGTCATATTCTCTAACTGGATGGGAACTCTGGGATACTAATCAACCTTCGAGTTGTTTAATACTTTGGTATCCCCTGCATCTCAACAGTTTCAAAATACGAATCAGTGGGTCTTATATCATTTATGATAAGTTTAAACTAACAAATTTTATTTCAATAAGGTTCCTTTTTATCGTTAAAAGAGGAATCTTTAGTTTTCTTTTCCTAGTTTGTATTAGGTTGTCTTTTCCTTTGTAATCAATGCATATATGCATTTTCTCAAAAAAAAAAAAAAAAGATTTACTTTTATGAGATAAGAATCTAAACTAGGTGAATCTAGAGTAATCATAAATAATCACATACCCAAGGTTCTTCCCACCTAAGCTAGCTATAGTAACTGCCCCAAATAAGTCCTTATGTAGGATTTCTAATGGCCTAGAGGTGGTGTTGTCCTTAATGTAGTGAAATGAAGATTTGATTTATTTTCTTAATTGCCATGCATCACAAAGGTGATCTGTAGAGAAATCTAACTTTTGTAATCCTCTAACTATATCTTTTTTAGTAATCTTCCTAAGGGTTTTTATACATGCATGACATAGTCACCTATGCTATACCTGAGATTCATCAAGAACAAAATTTAAACACAAATAATTTAAATAATCAACACAACTCAACACAAGCATATAATAATTATTAATTCTTTTACCTTCTAAAAACATTTTTCCAATTAAGCTTATCAGGAATTTTGTAGAAAAAAAATTTAATATCAAAACTTTTATCACACAGTTGATTAATACTAAGAAGCGTATGCTTCAATTCATATACTAGAAAACTATTTTCAATAATAAACTTCTTTAGGTTGTCAATCATACTTATACCCACTAATTTTTTGGTTGTGTTATCTCCTAGTGTAATCTTGCCTCGAGCCCTGGCTTCCATCAAGTTTAATTTATTTAGATCTCCAATCATTTGCTGTGAGCATCCGGTACCCAGGAACAACATGCTTTCTATAGGCCTTTTGTAACAGCAGCACTACAATGTCATTCAAGGGTTAAATTTGGGTCCCCAAGTGAGTTTGGGATCCACCTTCTGCTTTAGTGGATTAATTACATTCGTGTTATGATGTGATGAATTTTTTAGGCCCACACACTAGATGTGTTCTATGGTGTATAATGCAACTATGTGCTATTTTTCCTACTATGCAACAAGAATAATACCTAACTCATAAAAAATGGATTCTCTAACCTTTATGAGTGGTAGTGCCTCCATTTATGGATATGAGATCCTTGTTGTGTTTTGGGGTTATATTATTGTAATAGTATATGTGGGGTTTATTATTGTGGAGTTGATGAATTTTTATTTCAAAAATTTATTTACACTATTATAGCTTTATACATCATGTTTTAAAGCATGCTCCTAGAATCTTATTCAGTTGTAAGTGTTTTTAGTTCTTTGAATAATTCTTCTAAATTTGTAAACTCAATTTTTAAGGATTCATAAGATTTAATTAATTCAATATGCTTGTTTTTTAAGATCATCAAATTTATCAAGTTAGTAAGTATGTTCTTTGTCTAAAATAATATGTCCAATTCTAAAGTTGTCTTGCCCTTTTTGTAATTAAGAGTATTCAGTTCAAACTAAATTGAAGTTTATTTAATTTTTATATGATTCATGTATTTTTTAGAGATAAAAAAAAAATTATCATAGGTTATTTCACATACCACATCTTGATTAGAGTAATGAAGACTGTCATTTTTTTGAAAATCACAAAATTCTTATCTCCTCCTCTGCTTCATGTTATGATGAAACTATTACAACTCGAAGTCATGAGTTTTATGTTTTTGATGATAAAAAATATTTTTATATTTTATAGTATTTTTCAATCTATATTTGTTTATGTGTATACTAACATTTTAGGAATACCATATAATATCCAACAAAGTATCAGAGCTCAAAATTGAGTTGAATAAGGCTATGCTATAAAGGGTCTATAATTTTCATTGAAATATTTTTTATTTCTTGACTCAATTCCTATAAAGGTGTTTGCTAGCTTGGTTTTCATGGTCATACACACTCAGGGGACTGAGATCTAGTCAAAATAAAAAGTTTAAGTTTTAAAGTAATCATACTGGATGATTTTGATCATCCAGGATGATCCTTTTGAACTTTGAAAATAGTTGCTAATGAAAATTTAGGCAAGATTTTAAGATTCAATTTTTTTTCTAATCGTTCTGGATGATCTAGATCAGCCTGGATGATCAGTACCAATCAGGCCTAAATTGATCATGTGATTAAGGGACTAATTATGGTTAAATTTTTCCATCAGATTGACACATCATCTTGGATGATCCTACAATCATTCAGGATGATTTTTGGTATGAAAATTGAGTTTTTAGGGTTTTCTAAAACTCTCTTTTTAAGAATATCATACGGGACGATCTTGCAATCATCCTAGATGATTTTTGTCCCTAGGATTAATTTTTAGAGTTTTTCAAAGCCCACTTTTTAAGCTTTGTCAAGGCACTTAGTAAGTGTCTTTGGAAGCCATTAAAGATTCAATCTTTTAGAGAAAAGTTGAAGAGAGAGCTTGAAAGGGAGAAAGGAAATGGTGAAGTTCTTGAGAGGGAAAAGATCCATGGAAGAGGTTTCCAGGGAGTGTGGAGGGGTTTCATACAGTTGCTTCGGCAAGCTTGTACCTTAGTACCATCGAATTCAAGGTTCATCTTGAGGGAAGTTTTAGGAAGAAGAAGATCTCTTTGGTGTCAAAGGACCCGCCTACTCTGTCGCACTGAAAAAGGTGGAAGTGATTTCGTAAGGTCATTTTCACCTAGTTATAGGTGCTAAAGGTGCGTCACTAAAGGTTTAGTGCTATACTCAAAGGGTGCCTCTGAGGAGTGGACGTAGGTCAGGTTGGACTGAACCACTATAAATCTGGTAGGTTCTTTTTAATTATTTTTCACATTTTATTTTTTACTACAACTAATTGCTTAGGTGAAATCTCTTATTAATCTTTTTGTTATTGATTTAATTTGTTTTTGCTGCAAGATATAAAAAGATTTTTCTTTTGGTTAAAGAAGTTTTTAATATCTAATTCACCCCCTCCCTCTTGGTTAGCCTCGGGACTAGTTCTTAATGGCTTAACATTCCTAACGAACTATCAAGTTGTATCATAGCAAGATTCATAAAATTAAGTTAAAGACTTTTTGAATTTTGATCAATGACTAATTTTTCTAATCAAAATATTATGGAAGGTTATTCAATAACTAAACCACCTTTATTTAAAAATATTACTTTTGCTTTTTGGAAAATTTGAATGTCTAGTTTCTTGCAATCAATTGATTACTGAATGTGGTAAATGATTCTAACTAGTTATTCTGTATCGTCGCATCTTATAGATGGAATTAAAATTGATATTCCTTTTAATTAATGGAATAGGGTAGAATAAATCAATGCTCAATTAAATGATAAATCTATAAACTATTATTTTGTGTTTTAAATTCTGAAGATTGTATGTTAGTATCCACCAGCACTACTAGCAAGGAAATTTGGGATAAATTAAACACAATATATGTATACTAGGTTTATTCAAATTGTGACATCATTACATGCTTTAGGTGAAGAATTTTCAAACTTTGAAAATGTTAATAAAATTCTACATTATCTAGTTGATAAGTTTATTGCCAAAGTTGTTGCTATTGTGAATAAAAAAATTTGAATGATTATCCTATTGATAATTTGATTATCTCACTTATTGCCTATGAGCAAAGTTAAGGTCAAAGACTTTTGGATGCATGTAAAATTATAATGTTAAAAATTGAAGATATGGAGAAGAGTGTCTTAGTAGATGATGAAAGTGATGTGTTAACAAGTATATTGGAAAGCCTACTAAAGCACAAGCATAAGAATTAACAAAAGTGGAATAAAGGTAAAAATGGTAAGAATGTTAAGATTTCTTCTGATGTTATTTTCTTTGGATATTAAAAATCTGGACATATAAAAAATCAGTGCCACAATTTGAGAACTTTTACAGTAAAGGAAAAGGGTAAAGCAAAGCAAATTATAAAAAGGGCAAATAATGAAAAGCAAAAAAATCACCTAGGCAGATCTAGCTTCTAAATCATCGGACCAAGAGCAAGATGATATTTAAATCCTTATTTGTGTGTTTATTTGTTTGTGTATGCATGTTTTTGTTTGTTGTGTTTTTGTTTATTTTTTTATTTTCTTTGGGTTTATTTTTTCTTCTTAATTTTTCTTTGGTGAGTTAAAATTTTAAAATAGTCTTTATTTTTTGTGATGTTTTTTTTATCAATACACACATATCATTTTAATTATTTCATATACACTTTAGAAAAACAATTCTTTTTCAAAGATCATTTATTTTAAAAATGAAAAATTTACCTTTTGTTTACTAAAAAAAAAATTAAGTTGTGGTTGACTTCTCTAAAATCAATCAAATGAATGAAACTCATAATTTGGTCTCTCTGTCTCGTTTCATAATAAGGCTATTCTAGTTTGATTCAAAATATTAATTAAATTAAAAATTGGATTTTGAAATTGAACTTTTTCATGTCCTTACATCTTTTCTATCTCATATGGATCTTTTCCAAGTTGTTGAATCCATCTCATTATTTTCTTAATCAAGCAGCTCATTTTTATCACTATAATAGGTTTGCTTTAGTTTTTTAAATTTCAAAAAGGAAGCATATTTATTAAAAAGAAAAGAGACAGAAAATGAGCTAAAAGCTAAAAAGATGTGTAATGACGTCAAATTTAGAAAGATACCCAAAGTGTATCAAAAATAAAAAAAATGTACACTAACGTCAAATTTAGAAAGATACAAAAAATCAAAAGATTCTCAAAGTGCGCTAAACAATTGATAAGACCAACAAAATGAGCCCACCGAAAGTAAGCTTACCTTTCTTGTATTTCTTAAATATTAAGAAAACCCTTTTATCTTTTGATATTTTCCATACTTGGCTTTGAAAATCATGATTCTTGATTCACCAATTTTTGCATTAATCTTCTATTAGATATATTTCATGAAAGGAATTTTGGAAATATTATTATTTCCTTTTCAAATTTATTCATTGATTTAGATATTGACTTTAAAAGTTTTTGAGAATTTAAAAGAACTTGTGCTTGGATAAACAATTTTTAAATTTCTAACCTCTCTGAGTTATGTGTTGTCAATACATTCCTTACTAAGTTTTTGACTAAAATTATGAGCTAACTTTCTGATTTTAAGAAAATTTGAAATTTCAAATTAATTATTTAAAAAATACCATCATCACCCGATCAGGGATTATTTGTTCTTTTTTAGTTGGTTTTTACTATTTTTTTATGTGCTCCTCTTATTTTTGATAATGTCAAAGGGGGAGAATATACTGCTATTTTTATATATCATTTTTAGTTTATCTTTAACAAGTTTTTTTGTTTTATTTTACTTGTTTTATTTTCAAAAAATAATAAAAATTAAAAAAGAAAGAAAAATGTTTCCCCTATTTTTAAAATTTTTATCTTACTGAGGGGGAGTTTAGGAGAAAATACTTTTAGTTTGTAACTTCAGTAGTAATGTTTGCCATCATTAAAAAGGGGGTGATTGTTTTCAACTCGAGCTCATGAGTTTTATGTTTTTGATGATAAGAAACTTCTTTATATTTCAGTAGTATTTTTCATTCTATATTTTTTGTGTGTATACTAATATTTCTGGAATACCATGCAACATCCAACAAAAAATCAAAACTCAAGATTGTGTGTAATAAGGTTATACTATAAAGGGTCCGTAATTTTTATTGATGTATTATTGATTTCTTGAGTCAAGACCTGCAAAGGTGCTTGCTAGCTTGGTGTCCAAGCTAATACACACTCAGGGGAGTGAGAACTAGTCAAAACTAAAAGTTCAAGTTTTGAACTAATCGTACTGAATGATTTTGATCGTCTGGGATAATCCTTTATGATCATGGAAAGCAACCACCAATAATAATTTAGGCATGGCTTTAAGATTAAATTTTTGTTATAATCATCTCGGATGATCTAAATCATCCTGGACAATCAATACTAATTATGCCTAAATGGATCATATGATTAGGAGACTAATTATGGTTAAAGTTTTCATTCAGATCATCCTAGATAATTTGCATATCGTACTAGATGATGTTTGCTGACATAATTGATTTTCCTAAATCCTCTAAGATGAAATACCATAATCATATAAGACGATCCATAATATCGTCCTAGATGATCTGTATAAATTTGAACTGATCGTTCGAGACTATCCTAATATCGTTCAGGACTATCAAGTCAAATTCTGCACATTGTATAGGATGATCCTGCGATCATCCATGATGATTTTTAGTGCACGAATTGAGTTTTTAGGGTTTTTTGAAGCCCTTTTTTAAGTCACATCGTACGGGACGATCCGACAATCGTCCTGGATGATTTTTTCTGCCAAGATTAAATTTTAGGATTTTTTAAAGCTCTCTATGTAAGCTTTATCAAGGCACTTTGTAAGTGTCTTTGATAGCCATTAAAGCTTTATTCTTTTGGAGAAAACTTAAAGAGATAACTTAAAAGAGAGAGAGTAAAGGGTGGAGTTTGAGAGAGGAAGAAGATCCTTGTAGGGGGTTTCAAGGGATTATGGAGGGGGTTTCACACGGTTGCTCCGGCAAGCTTGCACCTTAGTAGCATCAGATTCAAGGATAGTCTTGAGGGAAGTTTTTAGAATAAGAAGATCACTTTTGTGTTAAAGGACCTAGCTACTCCTCCAAATCAGAAAAGGTGAAAGTGATTTTGTAAGGGCTTCTCCAACTAGCTGTAGGGGCCAAAGGAGAGTGACCAAAGGTTTAATGCAATACTCAGAGGGTGCCTCCAAGGAGTTGACGTAGGTCAGGTTGGATCGAACCATAATAAATATAGTGTGTTCTTTTAGATTATTTTCTACATTTTATTTTTTAATATGATTATGTTCTTGGGTGAAATCTCTGATTAATCTTTTTATTATTAATTTAATTTATTTCCATTGCTAGATATAAATTTTTTTTAAGATGTTTTTAATATCTAATTCAACCCCCTCTTGGTTAGCCTCAGGACTAGTTCATAAAAGCTTAACATCCTTAACAAACTATCAGAATCTATGGTAGAGACTTTTAAAAAAGCCTTGAGTGCCTTTGGCTCCCCTTTCTGAAGATTAACTTTTCTTCACCCTTCTCCTTTGTAGGATTTGATTTTAAGTTAGAGCATTCTATTTTCAAATGGCTTAGTTTCTTCCTTTAAAAAAAAAATAATTTTAGAGGAAACCTTATTAGTTTTACCTTATTTACCATTAATCAAGTGTTGACGACATCTTTGGTTTCTCCTTAGAAAGCTCTTAAATTATTGTGTCAGCAATGCTATATCATCATCTTCTTCAGCTATAGAACAATATCTTTTTAAATCATTAACCTTCAGTTCCATGTATTTCTCTTTCCTCCTAACTCCTGCATCTAAAAGTCTTTGACTCACACATTGCTTGTAGGCAAAGTGTGAGCCTACCAGATTATCAATAGAATAGACAATTAGATTATTAGATTAACATATAGAAATAACTTTAAACAAAATTACTTTACTTCATCTGTATCCTCTTTAGTTATGCATAACCTATCCTAGATATTCTTGCAAGTAATACAGGTAGAGACTCTCATATAGTCCCCATATTAGACTGCATAGAAAAAATAATTTAGGCATTTAGTGTTAAGTTGTCCAAGATCTTAATCTTCATGGATCCAATTAGTAAAAGGAATATTAGTTTTGACTCTATTAATATACATGATGGTAATAATAATTAGTTTTAATTATATTCCACTAAAATAAATAAACTATAAAAAGGTTGACATTTATATTTTCCAAAAATTAAATGGAATATCGTCAAATAAAATTTGACAAGTTATAGAATAACCTTTCATAGTATTCCCATTTTTTGAAATCTGCCATTTTTATATCACTAATTATGAGACCAACTCTATTACAAATTAAAAGTTAAAGTGAGGTTATTAAACCTTATTGAAGTACCCTAGGCACACCAAGAAGGAGAGGGAGGGGCGTATTCGTTATTTATAAATTTTTGAATTGAAATCTTTTTAATTTTTAAAACAAATCACAAATGCAATAAAATAAACTTAATAAAAATAATGTAATTTTCCTCATTTTTAGTTTTTTAAGAAAAATAAAAGACAATTTTTTTCAATTTTTTTTATTTTCCAAAAAGAATTAAAACAAATAAGCTTAATAATCTAATAATTGATTTACAGGAATAATAAATGAGCAAGAAATTAAAATACACAAAAAAAATAAATAAAATATGAAAAGTAATGTAGAATGAGCACACCATGTTTAATATTGGTTCAATAAGAACTTTACTTATATCCGCATCTCCGGGTATTATAGTAAACGAATAATGTCTCTCCTTTGACCGCTACATTAAGGAGGAGATGCCCTTATAACAATCTTTTCCATAATCCCATACTGGGAAAGAAATATTATCTTTTTCACCCTCCTAGTGAGGCACAAAACCTTCAAGCTTTTTTGCATCCTGTTGAAGAAAGGTAACCTGGAATCCTTTTTGACCCTCCTGGTGAATGCAGAGAACCTCAAAGCTCCTTCACCCTCCTAGTGAAGGAAGTAATACTATGATCCTTTTTCACAATCCTAGTGAAGGTAGAGAACCATGATCTTCAACCTTGAAGCATTTCTTCATAGTGCTAACAAAGTGACAAATAAAGAAACCTAGATGTTTAAGCAGAAGCTTGCCTGGAGCAAACACATGAACCCACTCACACTACTTATTTCTCTCACACCACTTCACATTTTTGTCTCTAAGCACTTACAAAGCTTTGTCATAGAATTCCTTCACCAACCAAGGAGAGTTTAAAGTCTAATAAAAAAGCATTTATAGAAAGCTTCAAAAAACCCCAACATTTTATTTTATACAAAATTATTTATGGGGTACGAATCATGGTTTGTAATGTATGATTAGTTCAAAAAAATTTTTTTCCTAGTATGCGTTGAATAGGTTCATTAAGATATGTCTATGTTTTTTATAATGATCATATAGTATGATCTTGGGATTGTACTAAACAAATATTTTAATATTTTTCAAATCTTACATGATGAACTCTGGGATGATTGAAAATCATCTCTACCATTTATTTAGATTATCAACATTGTATTACATGATAGTTTTAAAAAAATGATTTATCTAGGATGATCATCTAGATAATTGAAAATTGTTGCTACCAATTGTCCATTAAGATTAACATTATATTATACAATTTATAATATTAATTTTAAACCTTAATTTGATTAACTAATAATGAAAATTATTTTGATAAGTGTTTGAAAATCATCCAGTATTATCTAAAGGTTATGGTATGATCAATTTAAAATTTGAAAATATAATGACTTACCTAAATTTTATTAATTACTATAGTTTTCAAATTAAATTGATCACACATTAAGATCTAGTTTGTATAATATGATTAGTTTAAAAATCTTAATTCTATCATTAGTCAATTTAAACATTTTTTTCTATACCAAGTCATACAAAAAATCTATATGGCATGATACGATTAGTTCATAAAATTTTATTATTTAATGTTTTCACTCAACTGTGTGTGTGTGCATGGTCGCCAAGTTAGCATATACCTTTTATAAGACTTTGACTAACAAAATGTAAAAATTAATAAATATAAAATACATAAGCATGTAAAACATTTTCCAATTCAACACACTTTTGAGCCCTGAAACTTTTTGCATTATGTATGACGTACCTAAAATGTTAGTTTTTACAAAAATATACATACAATGTAAATGCTAGGAGAAATCAAAATAATAAGTTTGTGATCCTGGATTGCAACATATTTATCTTCAACATATCCAAACATTCAGTTCACATATCCTCAAGCAGTGAGTTCATCATAGTAATTATTTTTAGAGCTACAAGGTCAAGAAGAAGACCACGTATAACCTCTGAGATCCATTGGATAGAGGTTTTTTTTAAACCCTAACTCTTAACCTAGGTTTTTAATAACTCTCAAAATAAGCCATATGAAGCCCCAAAAAATCATATATAAGTTCTTCATATGAAAATAAACACTCCTCAAAAGTTTCATTATGTTTGGTTCAATAAGTAACCCATAGAATGCAACTGAAAATTCCTTAAGAAAATTATTTTAAATAAAAAAAAAAACAAAATCTAAACCATCAAAATCTCACGAACGGTCTAAATCTCGTTGGACTGATCAATTAATCCAACAAATTTCACATGTGAACTACACGAGACCTCATTAAGCTAAATCTGACACATCGATTCCAAAGTGCATAGTTCCAAAAGACTAAATTAAATCTGACTTTTTAACTGGCTTCCCACACACTGATGCTTGTCAAACTATGACCACACCATTGCTACAACTGCTAAAGATTAACAATTCTTCTATTAAATTACATGTCCAATCTGTATGCTACATGTGTGACCAATAACAAACTACATTGCCATCGCCTTTTGTTTAAAAAATGTAATTTTTAAATGTAAAATATAGCAAAAAGTTTAAAAATTCTTTCTTGAACAAAATTTCTAGATCTTGGGCTATATAGAACCAAGTTAATGACCATTATATTTTAAAAATAAATTTATAGTAAGTTGAAAATATTTGGATATTAATTTTAATTTGAATCCCTACTAATTTTCTTTTATTACTCACCATTCATTTGTTATTTATTGCTTAATGGATAAGGTATACTTGTGGACGTTTCCTACATACCCTAATATGCCATGGGCTTGATGAAACCTAAGAGTTATGAAATTGATTTTTCAAAGTTATGGGTCATTTTTTACCTAAGCTTTTTGAAAATTAATTCTCTCGATGCATGTAAAGTTATGACACCAAACTTGTGTGGATTGTTTATATTGTTATAATGGATAGTTGACATTAATTGATTAACGGTTTTAATAATAAAGAGACCTAGGTAAATTAACTTACGTTTATGTCTAAATAACTTAAAAATATCTTAATAACTTCCTAGACATCTAGTAGGAGTGAAACTCAAACATAGCACACTCAGTGAAATGATAAATCAAAGGAATTAATTTCATCGTAGTAGGAGTTCATTAATTCTGTTAATTAACATAACATACAATTATTTACCTATTTGGGGGATAAAATTTTAAAAATTCATAAATTATTAAGGAAAAAACATACAAATACAAAATAAATTTTAAATAACTCCAAATCAATCTTATAATCAAGAAAATTAAAATCAACCCAAAATTTTTATTAAAATTAAATTAATTAAAAATTGAATCATTATTAAATAATAAATATAAAATTAAATATGAATCCAATAAATCCTAATTTTTTAAGGATTGATTGATGGGTTATCCTTAACCAATGATATCAATCTTCTAAACATTTTAGATTGATTTGATAAATCAAACCCAAACAAAGTTCTTTCATTAAGGAAATAATTCAATAAATATTAAAATATAATAAATCAAAAATAAATTAAATAAAATAAATTAAAATCATAAAACTTCAAATCATATATAAAAAATTAAATCAAAACAAATTACCTAAATAACCTCGCTTAATCTCAAGTCAATTAAACTGAACAACCTTAGCATAAAGTTAAAATACCAAAGCACGTAAGTATAAAACTTATGCCAAATATAGAAGCCTTATATGCATATGCTTGATTCCAAATATGCTTAATTCAATATTTTTTTATGTCCATTCTTAGAAGGAATGAGCCTAAATGAAAGATTAAAAGGTTTATTAAAATTTCTAAATAATAGTTTGATGGTGAAATGATCTTCCTATTTTGCATGGTTATAGTCGAATCAAACATCTCAACGAAACAAATCTAATGAGTCCAAGGTAGGTCAAGCCTAACAGCACTAAGACACCTAACAAAAAAAAAACACATGATTAAGCAAATAAATATTGCCTTTTTAATGCAATGGTATGCATTTTCTTTATAATTATGAAAGTGCCACTCCAAAAAATATGAAAATATTCCCCTAATCTCTATAAAAGAAGGCAAGGCCTTGGATCTTTGAGGGACTTGAATATTGAAATTCAAGAGAGCCCAAATGCTTAAAGAATCTCAGATCTCCACCTAACCATCACCACCTAATACATTAGCTAATTAATTATCACAACCAAATAATTGATGATTAATTACCATTGTTAAACCATCAACACTATAACCATCATCATTTGACATTCAATGGTTGATCATCATAATAAAAGAATGAAATTTTGGTTGTTATCATCAAACAACTATCCTTATAGGCTTTGTCACCCATTGGTAATAGTCTTCAAACCTTTATTACCCATTGACTATGGCCCTTTGGCCATAATAGTAATTACAACCTTCCAACCACCATCCCCCATCAATAATCCTTCAACCACCTTCTCAATTCTACGATCCTAAAACAAATGTTGCCTAATTATATTCCTTATATTGCCATCTCCCCTTTATGGTCTTCAAACATACATCGCCTGTCAACTATTTCCCAACTATGGCCCTCAGACCATTGCCTAACCATGATTATTTAAACGCCATTGCTAGAATTTTTTTTACATTTGTTACCCAACTACATAATTCTAGCCATCATTGCTAGACTATGGTCATTAAACAATCACCTATTAACTACATTTCTTAAACCACCATAGCCTAGATATAATCCATTGAATATCCATAGCCTATACGTAATAATCCTTTATCCATCATTATTTAACTATAGTCCCTAGGAAATCATAACATAACTGTAATCCTCAAACTAGTGTCACACAAATATGGTATTCCAACCATTATCATAGTATGATTTTTTTTCTCACCTATACTGTCCACCAATGATGATCCTCAGACCACTGTTGTCTAACTAGTATCCTTATACCATTGTTGCATAATTATAATCCTTTTAACACAAACATCTAATTGCCCCATTGTGATACATATGGCTTCATGATATAGTAAGATTTTGGTCCCTACCTTAATATATTTTAAATTGGCATTTAAAAGTCTTATAATTGAGTCAAAAAGACCCCAATATAAAAAGGTAAATTTATATGGGGGTTTGTTTTTTCATCCCTCTATTTTAGGTGTTAGGTTTGAGGTTTTTGCAACCATGGAAGAAGCATTACAATGCTAAGCTCTCTATATGAGGGTATCAAGGGGAATCTCAATATTTTTCTCCAAGTGCTATCGTGTTATGTATTGTAACACTATGATGTAACCAATAAAATTTGTTTTGCATATAAAAAATATCTAAATCCAATAACCTCTCATCTTTCAAGAGAATGAAGGAGAAGAGTATAAGAAGAGAGAGAATAGAAGAGAAATTCCAAGATAATGGTGTGAAATATTTCTATTAGGTTACTATGGAGATTTATTCTACTAGAAAAAGGCTCATAATGTCTTTTTCTATTTCAATTTTGGTTTATCTAAGAGATGTTATGAAATAAGTTGTATTTTAATGAGTATTATTAATCTTTCAGTATGTAATTTCTAGTATATTGTAAAGTTCTATATCATTGTGTATTGTAGCACTGTGATGCTAACAAATGAAATGGGTTTTTATATATAAAATATATAAATCATTTTCATTCCAACCAATACCCTTCATCTTTATGGGGAAAAAGAGAAAAAGGGAAAGGGAGATACAAGAAAAGAGGGAAAGAGGAGAGAGAAGATGGCAAGAATTATTCACTAGGCTAGTTAAGAGATTTTTTCTAGTTGAGATAAGATCCAAATGTCTAAATATAAAAGCTAAATTGTGTTTTCATAATGCTCCTAATTTCAATTGGGATGTTTCTTTGAGAAGTTATTCGATAAATTATGTTTTAATAAGTATTATAAATCTTTCACCATGTGATCCGTAATTATTATAGAATTCTAATTTTTTGTCATTTTAGCTATAAAAATTTAATAAATCACCAATTGATTTTCTCTACAATAATTTCTTAATATTTGTTTATTAAAATTAGTCATTTTTTCCCTAGTTATAATTGTTGAAAAGTCTTGAAATCGCATTTTAAAGATCCCTAATGGATGGCCTTTTAAATGGTAAAAGTTCATAATAAAGGTAAATTATAAGTGATTTATCCTATAAGGCATCATACACAAGTGTCATATTAATGTTCATTATGATATATATATATATATATATATACATCCATGATCACGTGGATAAAAATATATTATTTGAGATTGCTAAAGTGCACTATATATTCTACTATAAATGCTTCAATTTCAATTTTAATCTAATTAAAATTATGGCATTATATACTTCATGTGGATATAGGAGGTCATTCTAATCACCATCAACTCTATACGGGTGTTAGAGGTTTAAGGGAGATATAGGTTAAAGTGGAGTTATAAAGGAATATGGGTTGGTATCCTTTACCTAGTGGGGTTTAATCTTGGGAAGTATTAGTGGAAGTAAAGTTATAAGATAAAGTTAGGGCATGCATATCATTACTCATATTTTATATATCAAGATTTGTATGTATGCCATTTATAGGGAATACATGCATTGGAATCATAAAGCATATAATTTGGGTTGAGTAATTCAAAGAAATTTGCTAAATTTTAATTAACACTTTTCATATAATAACTATCTCCTAAATCACCACCTAAAATATTAAATCATACCTCAAAGATTATATGCAATCATTTGATCATACATGATGGAATAAATGCATTACATTTATTAGCCTTAGGACTTATTGTGAGGGGCTTCTGTATTTTGGAGTTAATAGCTTTCATGGTTCTTTCAAATTAAATAATTAAACTAAAATATTTTAAAATTAAAGAATAAAATACTAAATTTGTAAGATTTCAATCCAATTAAAAATATCCTTTAGCCTTAAATAGTTAACAATATCAAATCAAAATAACTAAAATAATAAAACCCCTTAGGACATACCAAAGCCACAAAACCTTCTTTACACATTATAAATTATTTTGCTTAGACAACCAGCTTTAGCGTAGGATAGGATGGTGGTTGTTTGGTTGTGCTTTTAGATGCCTTGATTGTAAGGCATCATATGTCTATTTATTTACTCTCAATACTTAACAAAAATATACATGTTTACACAGTTTTACATAAAATACACGCTATGTTTAATAGCTACATATAGGATTTTATTGCACTCCTTTTTCCTATTTATTTACTTTCCTTACTATACACTATCTTTAGAATGTATTTTGACTATTAATATAAAATTGATATTCAAAAGTCAAATGCAAAGTTTCAACAATGTATATGGATTTAGTTATACAATGAATCATAAAAGGTTAAAGGTGTTTACTTGTACACATAAGTCTCTAAAAAGAAATGTTTTCTCTTCCTTTTAGAAGTTGTATTTTGTAATCTTATAGCATATATAGAGCAAGAAGAAAATAAGTAAATATATTGAAACTTTCATTTATTCAAGTTGAAATACAAGCTTGTTGTGGTGGTGCTTGGCCACCAGACTTTTATCATAGCCTAACTTGTATCTCTTCTTTTGATAAGTAATAAACTTATTTAACTTAACCAATACCATCATCCCTCACCCTAAATTTGGTGATTCTTGGGCAATTTTAATGTTTCGTCTTGCGTGGTGGATCTTGGCCCTCCTGGCTTCAATTTTCCTCTGGTTTCGCTTGATTTCTCTTGGGTTTCCTTATTCTAATCATTTATCTTACTACTTTTGAGTTTTTCTTTAGTTGATCGTGTTGGGGGATGATGACCCCGTTGTCATCTCACCCCGCTTCCTCCTCTCTTTTGGATGGAAAATCATGATATTTTAAAGATTTTGTCGCTGCCTCCTCCTCTTCTTAACAAAAATTTTGCTTTGTACACTCGACTTTTAAAGGGATTCTGGCTCTTATTTTTGAGGATTCAGTGGTACAATAACTAGCTGCTCCTTTTTCCTTAACATTAGTTGGTAAATTTATTCTAAGGAAACCTAATCTCGATGTTATTTGCAAGTTCTTCGTGAATCTTAAGCTTACTGGACTAGAGACACATTGCCATTAAACTTTCTAATGATCTTGATTATAGTCATATTTTTTCCAGGAGATCGTATTATGTTCAAGCATGTCAAATGCAGCTACTAAAATGGACCCCGGACTTTGATGTGCGGGAGCAATCTTCGATTGCTCCGGTTTGGATATCCTTTCCTAATTTGAGATTACACTTTTTTAACCAGCAAATCCTATTTGGTATGGCTTCTATCTTAGGTCGGCCTTTATAGACTGACCAAGCTACTGCTTCAGTTTCTAGACCATCAGTTACAAGGGTGTTGGTTGAACTGGATGTTTCTAAGAAACACAACTGAAATGTGGATTGGATCTGAAAATAAGGGTTACTTTCAAAAAAATGAATTTGAGAACTTACTTATTTTTTTGTTCCTTCTTTAAAATGCATGGGAATTCAGTGAATGAATGCAATAGAAAACACCTTCATTTGTGTCCTTAAAAGAACTCTTTGAAGAAATTAGATGAGGTAGGATGAAATGACAAGGAAACTAATCAACAGATGGAAGCTTTGGTGAATCTGAGGGAGGACCCGATGGTTGAAGATGAATCTCCTTTAGTTGAATTAAATGTTTTTCTAATGATGTTTATGCTCCTCTGGTCATGAAAATTGTGCTTTTAAATACTTCTTCTAAGGATAGTTAGGAGACTATGGGCTATGCTATTCCTAATACTGAAACAACTCTTGCTTGCATTACTAATCATAATAATTTTGATTCCATTGCTATTATGAATTCTAACCCTTCAAATGTTTAGGACTCTGGGAAGGAAACTAATGTGGATAATCAAATTGTTGTTAGTGAAGGTACTAAGAATGGGATGACATTAGAGGATGGAGAAATTGCTTCTTTGACCTATGTCCTATAACGGGTTCTTCTTCAAAATATCATGTTATGGATGTGATGGATAATTGGGAGGAGGATGGTAGGATCATGGAGGATGATTGTCCTAATCTCCTCAGGTTCATTACAACGATATTAAGTCTCCTTCATATTCCATTTATAATAGTGGTTATCTATCATATAAGGAGGACTTACACATTAATGCCAAATGTTGCTAACGATGACAATGATACCAGTTTTATTAAATTTCAGAGTAAAAGAGGTAGAAAGTCTAAACATATTACATTTTCAACCTCCTAGAAACACTCCTAAAAATTCACGTTTGAAGACTTCTCATTAATATTCTTTATGTTTAGTACTATTATTTGGAATGTTAGAGGCATTGGTTTCCCTTCATCTAAGATTCGTGTTAAAAATTTATGTCGTATTCATAATATTACTATTCTGATTTTACTTGAACTGCTTATTCCTACTTCCAGTTTAATGAGTACCACTCAATTTTTGGGTTTTAATTCTACGATTTCGAATGCAGCTAACAAAATTAGGGTCCTTTGGAAAAATCCAATTAAAATTGATGTTACTGGAGATTTCAATCAAGTCATGCATTGTAAAATTGAGGCTTTTAATTTTGATTTCTATGCTTCTTTTGTGTATGCTGCATCTTCCCTTTACATTAGAAGAATTTTATGGGATCAAATCATGAATTTCCATAGTAGTTGTAACTTTCCTTGGTTGGTTGGTGGTGAATTTAATGCCATTACTTCATCTTCTGAAAGAGTTGGTGGTTCTCCCCCTTCTTATCATTCTATGGCTGATTTTAATAATATGATTTTATCTTGCAATTTAATCGATATTGGCTTTAGTGGTAACAATTTCACTTGGAATAGAGGTCACTTATGGCAAAAACTTGACCGTGTGCTCTTTAATGATTCTTGGATTAACTCTTTTAATGCTACTAATGTTCAGCATCTTTGTAGAACTTTATCTGATCACTCCCCTCTCCTTATTACCATTAAGAATAGAAACTTGAATACACACTGTCAATTTCAATTTTAGAATATGTGGTTAGTGAATGATTCTTTTTTTACTAGTGTTCATGATAATTGGCATGCTGCTTTGCACTCGGATAATTCAATTTTTTGTATGAATAGACTTTGGTTCAAGCTTAAAAGATTGAAGCAAGTTCTGAATTGGTAGGAATCACGATGTTTTTTAAAATATTTTTTCTAACATTCCCCATGCTGAAGATTGTGTGAATTCCTATGAAAATTTATGTCAGATTGATCCTACTAATGTGAATTTTTCCCTGTTAACTCAATCCAAAATTAAGCTCTTTCAATTCCAAGCTCAGGAAGAGGTTTTTTAGAAGCAGAAAGCTACTGCTAAATATCTGGCTGAGGGGGATGACAATACCAAATATTTCCATGCATTAGTTAAGAGGAAAAGGATTAAGAATAATATTAATAACATCCAAAGGGAGGGTCCTATTTTTTTAACCCTATTGAAATCGATAATTTAGCAGTGCTCCATTTTCATAATCATTTTAATAAAGCTTTCAACCCCTCCCAGATCCCTGGCCATTCTTTTATTCCCAAAATTCTTAATCATGATGATAATGATTGTATTTCTTGACCTCCCTCTCTTGAGGAAGTAAAAGAATCTTTAATGGGCATGAATAGTAATTATGTTGTCGGCCCAGATGGGTTCACTACTTTGTTTTTTCAAAAATGCTTAAATATTATTCATCAAGATATTTTTTCTGCTATTTTGGATTTTTTTGCTGGTAACCCTATCCCTAAGTTTTTTACTTCTACTTCTGTAGTTCTTATACCTAAAAGTAATTCGATCCAAACTTGGAATGATTTCAGACCTATTTGCTTATGTACCTTTTTTAATAAATTAGTTTCTAAAATTATTTTGAATTGTACTTCTATCATTCTTCCTAAGATCATATCTCCCTATCAGATGTGGTTTGTGAAAGGTAGGGCAATCAATGAAAATATTCTTTTAGCTCACGAATTATGTCAAGATTTAGATATCAGGTTTAGAGGTGGTAATGTGATTCTGAAACTTGATATTGCGAAGGCTTATGACAATATTGATTGGTCCTTTATTTACAACATCCTTAAGCTTTTTGGTTTTAACTCTGTGATTATTAATCTTATTAAGAATTGTATTGAAAATGTGTACTTCTCCATTATTTTAAATGGTTCCAATCCTGGATTTTTCAAATCTTCTCATGGATTAAGGCAAGGTGATCCTATCTCTCTTGCTTTGTTTATTATTGCGGCTGAGTTTTTATCCACGGGTCTCTCAAATTTATTTGAGAATAATCCTAGCATGTATTTTCGTACTTTGGGGTGTTTTCCAATTTCTCATCTCTATTTTGCTGATGATTTTATTATTTTCACTAATGCTACTATTAATAGAATTCAAAAGGTTATGAATTTATTCAATATTTTTGAAAGGAGCAGTGGCCTTTCTTTAAGTAAGCATAAATGTTGGTTTATTACTTCTAAAAGGATTACTAATGATTGTATTTTATCCATTAAAAAGGCTCCTAGCTTTACCCAATGTAAATTTCCTATCAAATACCTCGATGTTCCTCTGTTTAAAGGTAAAAGGCAGACTTTTCTATTTGATGATCTTATTGCTTCTGTGCAGAATAAGCTTCATTCCTAGGACTCTAATTTCCTTAGTTATGGAGGTAGATTAACTCTTATTAAAAGTGTTCTTTGTGCTTTACCTGTTTATATGTTTCAAACTATTTCCCTACTCATGAAGTCTGCAGTCGCATCCACAAGCTTATTACAAGTTCTTTTGGAAAGGTTCATCTTCCTCTTCCAAAATTACTTGGGCTGCTTGGGACAAGTGTTCTGGTGTTCAGGAGGAAGGTTGTTTAGGTTGCAAGAATTTACATAACCTAGCTAAGGCTTTTTCCAACAAACTTTGGTTTAATTTACACTCTAAAGAGAATCTGTGGGCCAATTTTATGATTGCTAAATACTGTTTGGGTAAGAATCCTACCAATGTTTCTCCTAAACTTGGGGGATTCAAAGTTTGGAAGAGACTTTATAAGGTAAAATGGGAGGTGAAACCCCTTAGTTTTTGGGGTCTTAGTGAAGGTAACATATTTTTCTTGCAAGGCAGATGGTTAGGTAAAGATTCTATTGATTCCCTATTAAATTCTACTTCTTATGCCTCTGTTAAAGTCAATTTTTTCTTTAATGATAATTGCTGGGACTACGAAAAATTATCAAATATGCTCCCTGATAGTATTATTCACCGTATTTTAAACTTGCCTATTAACACTACATCTAATGACATCATGCTCTGTAACTTGTCCAAAGATGGTAAATTTCATTTAAAGAGTGCTTGGCATTTTTTTAGAGACAAGGGGAACATTGATAATATTCTTTCTAAGATATGGCATAAATCCATCCCTGCTGCGGTCTCTATTTTTGTGTGGAGAGTTCTCCATAAATTCATCCCTACGAATGATAATCTTATTAAAAAAGATTTTTGTTTAGCTTCTTAGTGTCAATGTTGTTATCATACTGAAACTATGCATCATGTTTTTGTCTCTGGCTCTGTGGCTGTTAGAATGTGGGCTCATTTTGATGATATGTTTAAGTTAAACACCTTTAATGGTCATTCTTCTCTTATTGCCTTACTGAAATCATGGTTTATTGATACAAAAAGTCATATTCGCAATGTTATCCCCTCCCTTATTCTTTGGTTTCTTTGGTTGGAAAGAAATAACTCTACTTTCAATAATGTGAAAATGAACCATCTTAATGCTATTCAAAGGGTTAAGGATAAAATCTTAGCTCTTATGGAGGTTAACCTTATTACTAGCAAGAATTTTAAAAATTGTTATGATGTTGATCCTGATTTAGGGGTTACTTGGGATGGTGCTTGGTGTGCTATGAATGTTATTCATTGGAACAAGCCCCTTGCCAACTTTTTTAAAGTCAATATTGAGGTTTTTCACACTCAATTAGGGAATGGCTGTGGTGGCATTATCAGAGATAGTAATGTCCATCTCATCATTGCCTTTGCGGGTTTGAAGTTTAATGGTAATGCTGTTTTTGCCCTTTGTAGAGCTATTTTGTATGGTATTCAACTGTGTATTCCTCTTAACATTTCTAATTTGTTTATTAAAGTTATATCTGGCATTAATCTCTTTCCTCTTCAGGAGGACCATGAAGTTTGTTGTAACCCAAATTCCTTTTATATTGCAAGAAAAATTAAAAGATTGTTATTATTTTTAAATGCTTCTTTCTGCCAGGTGAAATTGGTAATTCTTGTGCTTCTTGGCTGGCTCGTTGGGGCTATAATCTTGATGTCTTTATTGATATTATTCCTTCTAATATTCCTGGGCTGTTGTCTGGTTTGATTAACTTGGATGCGAATGGCATTCCTTATGTTAACTCCTAATTTTTGTCTTGCTTTATGTTGTTGTGGTTGGTTTTATCCCTGTGCCCCTGGTTTATTGCCTTCTTTTAATTTTTTTGGTTATGTGGATACTGTTGTTGGTTTCTTGCTCCCTATTGCAAGTTGGCTTGTTCTTTTTTGGCTGCGGCTGTTGGGTTGATTAACTTTACTGTGTTGGATCCTGATGGTTTGTTTTTCATGTTTTTCTATGGTTTGGGTATTGTCCGTCTGGTTGGTGACTGGTGTAATGATTCTACGGGCATTAAAGCTGAAGGTATGACCCATTGTTGCTCTCCTACCTTTTGGGGTGTTGAAAGTAATGAGGTGGTTATGGATTGGCATATTGACACTAATGGTTGGATGTTGAAGTACCACTGGCTATATTTTATCTTCTCTAGAAATCTGGATATTCCGAACCATTTTAGTTTTATCTGTTCTGTTGGGGGGACCTCTGACAATTTGGTTAATGTTTCTAAAGCTTAGTTCTTTTCCTTATCTGTTTTATGGGTTGTGTGGTGGTTTATTGTGGGGTTGTTTCTGTATATCCTGGACTGTTCTAATGGTTTTTCTTGGATGTGCTGGAGGACCCTTTCTATATTGATTTTGGCTAGTAGCTTGTGTAGGATTGAGCGACTTGTGGTTTGTCCTAATGAGGCTTATTTTCATGATAGTTTACGGAGCTCTTCTAGTCATCTTCCTATGACTGGCTTTGCTGATTGTTGTTTTGTTGTCCTCTTTCCTTCCTTTATTTCTCTGTTTGTAGCTATCTTGAATATCAATAATTCCTATCTATCTAACCTTTATTTTGATAGTAAGACATATTATTTTTGCTGCTGGAATACTTCTAGTAGGATGGAGTGGACTGGTTATACTCTAAAACCTTATGATCTGATTTTAGAGACTGGTTTCATTTGGGTCATTCTTATCAATTATTTCCTTTTGTACTTCTTTGCTTAAATTTATTTTGCTAATATTTCCTTTTGTTGTAGTTGTCCTGTTTCTTGTTCCTCTTTTTTGCAGAAGAAGCTGATCAGGACTGACTTCATTTTTGACAGAAAGACTGAGCATTATTTCTATCTTCTGATCTTTCTTTTTTGAATGCTTCTCTATAGCATCAGTAGAATGTTACTAGGTTTCCTTGTACTTTTTGATTGCGGAGATAATTGGCTCTTAGGTTTTCTTTTTTTTTTTGTAGCTCGTTTGAGCAGTAGTGAGCTGATGGTTTCCTTAAGGACTCTGTAACCTATTTTTTATATTAACGCGTAGGCCCCTCTGTGGGTTTTAACCTAAAAAAAAAAGTAATAAACTTATTTCTTTCACACTACTCTTTCATAAACTAGTTTATATTATATGCATTGCATTCAAATAGGTCTTACATTTTCATTACAGGGTAGCCATTTTCATAGGTTTCTTTTTGTGTACATGTTCTAAAATTTCTAGGAAAATGTATGTTAGTTCTATGATGATCTAGTAGTGTACCATATAAATTAACACATTTACCAGAACATGTACACATACATCTATTTTTTTACTTTTTATACCATACAGTAGCTTAACACATAAGCCAATCAAAAGGATTGAGGAGTCTATGATCAACGGCTTCTGTAGTTTTCTTATGGGTTAGTGATGTTATGCTACCTAATTTTTTTAGAAAATCCAAACTTAAAAAATTATTAAAAATTTAGTGTTAACTAAAAATCAAACAAAGGTTTTATGGTGTCTTTAAATCAAAATTACAATAGTTAGGATCTTTTTTGATCCAATTAATATTACTAAACTCTAATTATAAATCTAAACTAGAGTTGTTGATTCTCATGTTAAAAATAGTTATCTTTTTTTTTTTTTTGAAGAAGCAACAAGGATCATTCCATTAACTAAAAAAGTAAACCAAATACAACCTAGGAATTATTCCCAACCAGTTCCTCCTTTAACAAAGTAAGAAAAGAAGGAGGAACCTTATTAAAGCTAATGCCTTCCCAAAGAAAATCAATAAAGATCGCACAATTAGCATAAATATCTGTTAACTTATTACTATTTCTATCAATACAATTGAAATAACAAGATTGAACTCTTTAAAAAAAATAAAACTTTCCATCAACTGTCGACCCTTCATTAAATCTTGTCCAAGAAACTAGATAATATTTGAATTATCACTTTTGATGATAATCCCCTTGTACAACAACATCCATTCCTTGACAACGTCTCTTAACAAATGAATTGGTGAAAGCTCAAGCTGAGAAATATTCAAATGGACACACTTTTTTTTTAAAGCCATCCGAAATTTACTTTGACTATCTTGGAATACCACACCAATACCAGACTTTTATGAAGATAATAATGAAGTATCAATGTTCACCTTAATCCATTCAGGTGGAGAACGGTGCCAACGATTTAACATTCTAAATGACTTATGAACACCCAAGTGGCCCGAGCTTATATCACCAAAAGATGAAGAAAACAAAGAACTAGATACAGCTTGAACAATAATCATCTGGTGGTTGGATCCTATTCTTCAGGAGGCTAGTGGGTAAGATGGCTACTGATGGCCACCGGACATCGTTGATGTTGACGACCAGGTTGTCATCGATTACATCTTCCAAAAATCAAATTCTGGCGGGGAATCAGAGGATTTTTGGAATCAGGCAAGGTGATGACAATGAGATGAATAGGAATCAGAATGGAGCATTGGTGATTAAAGATGTTGCTGAGGTTTCTACTAAGAAGGTCCTTCATGTGGATGGAAAAGGTAAGGGTATTTCTGAAAATGTGGAATGCGTGACTCCTCATGTGGTTAAAAGTTCTATGGTTTTGAATTACAATGATCTAGCTACT
Source organism: Dendrobium catenatum (assembly GCF_001605985.2). NCBI lineage: Eukaryota > Viridiplantae > Streptophyta > Magnoliopsida > Asparagales > Orchidaceae > Dendrobium > Dendrobium catenatum. Next base: position 305,360 of record NW_021319196.1, read on the forward strand.
TCGTCCTCTGGAATGAAAATTTTTGTTAATAGATTTGGTAATTCAAATGCAATCCCTGAACACAATGTGATAAATGCGAATTCACCTATTTCGGTTAACAAAAGTCTTCATGAGAATGATTCTATGGTGGGAGGAAAGCTGGAAATTAATGTAGGCAATGCGATTGATGAATTGCCTACTAAACCCATTAATGCAGTGGATATTAATCCTTGGAGCAAGAAACCTTATCTCATGTTGAATTTTAAAGAAGAAGATAGAGTTTTATCTGAGGATTGGGCTACAGTTAGACTGTGTGAAGACATGGAAATTTTAAATTCTAACAAGTTAAATAATTCATTAGTAATTAAAGTATTTGGGAAGGAAATACATTCATATGTGGGGCATGGAAAATTAGAAGACAATGGAGTCAATTTGGGCATTTTCATTTCACTTCAATTGGAAGGGGATGGTTTTTATGCTAATTTGATTCCTAGGAGATGGTTGAAGGAGTTCTTTCAGGAGGGCCTTGGTTCGTGAATGGGCATATAGTTGGTATGGAGAAGTGGTCTATAGTGTTTTAGCCTTTGTCCATGAAGGGGATGACTTCCCCAATATGGATAAGACTACCTCATTTACCGTTGCATTGTTGGGATGAGGTGAATGTGGCTAGAATTGCATCAATGATTGGCACACCATTAATGTTGGATGGAAACATGTTCCAATGGGGGAGGAGGGAGTATGCAAGGGTATGTGTAAGGATGAAGCTAGACAAGTGTCTTCCTTTAGGAGTATGGGTGGAAAGTATTGCAGGAATGTTTTTTCAAAAAGTTGAGTATGAGAAAATATCAACTTTCTGTTTTGAGTGTGGTATGACCGGGCATGTAAAGAATGAATGCAAAAGTGGTATTCCTACCAATAGTAAACTGGATGGAGCTGTTAGTAATGGAGGAGTAAGTCTAGATGATGTATTAAGGAAATATGCAGCTATAGAGTCTTCCTATGGTCCCTTAATCCTTGTTCATAATAGAAGGAACAAGTGGTTGATGCAGAAAAAGAATATTGTTAAACCTTACAACATGAAGTTTGTTAAGAAGCAAGAAAAGCCGGTTCAAGAGAAAAATGAAGATATAATTTTGCAGAGTGTTGTAGACTGTACAGACTCAGGGGAGTTGAAACAGAGTAGTTTAAATGTTCCAATTGATCAAATCGAAGAGCGGGAAATTATTGGAGATAAGGAGCAAGTCTTGGAAGACCCGGTTGCTGCGGGCACTGAAGAAAATAGTAAGAAGATTACTGAAGATTTGAAGAATTCGGGTGGTGATTCTGGTATGGTCTGAATTCATGATAATTCAAATTTGATAATGGGTGTAAATAAATTTGGTATTTTCAATTTAATGAATGAGAACACTGAGGGAGATGAAGTGGATGATTTAAGGAACAATGTATGTGCTGTTAATGAAGAAATTGTTTTGGCTTATGGTGATGGGAAGGAAAAGGATGTTGGTGGTGGTGGTAGTAAATATAGTGAAAAATCTTGTTTTGGGGAGGTTAAGGAGATTGATAAAGTGGGGGAGTTATCCAAAGTGAAGCTTGCTAAAGAGTTGAAATCTTTAGGACCAATTAAAAATGCTCCTCGAGGGAGAAATGTGGAGACTGGTAGTAAGAGAAGGGATGGGGGTTCATCCCCTTAAGGGTTCCAATGAGTTCCATAGCTTTTTGGGATTAAAGAGGGGCAAAGAAAAAGGAAGCCTCTCTATATCTCAAGTAATTTATTAAAGACTTTAGTATTTTATTTGTGGGATTGGTGGAAACAAAAATCAACACTTTTGACAAAGTAGATTTGGAGAAGATTTTGGGACCAAATTGGGATTGTTTTTTTCAGGCGTCAGTTGGATTGTCAGGTTACCTTATGATCTTATGGAGATCAGATTTGACTTCTTTTTTAGTTTTGAAGTTGTTAGATCAATGTGTGATTGGGGATCTAAACGTCTTTAACAAAGGAGTGTGGATGATCTCAACAGTTTAAGGGAGTAAGGAGGTACATAAAAGAAGGTTGGTATGTGACTGCATTCCTGAGGTTTCCCATAGGAAAGTTGCTTCTATTGTTGGTGGGGATTTTAATTATATATTACCTCAACGAGATAAGAAGGGTGGTGGGAAGTTTGTGTTCACTCAAGGTCCAAAGGATATGCTTAATTTCATGAATGAAAATGACCTCCATGATGTAGGGATTGTTGGACCAAGGTACACTTGGTGCAAAAATAAGATTGGGGGAGGGAGGATTCTTGAGAGGTTGGATAGGTGTTTACTCAACACTTTGGCCTTTAATTCCATTTAGGTAGTTGTGGTTAGACACATTGCTAGAGAGGCTTCAGATCACTGTATAATTATATTGAAGATATTTGATTCAAACAAGAATGCTAAGGGTTCCCTCAAATTTTGAAGATGTGTGGACTACTTTTAAAGCTTCTACGTACATCATTGTTAAGGTGTGGAAGAAGGATTTCAGGGGGGATGAGATGGAAGTTTTGAACAAAAAATGTAGAAGAGCTTTAACAAACTTGTTCTATTGGAGCAAAGCAAAATTCAAGGATCTGTCTAAAGATAATGAAAGATTGAAATTGGAAATCCTTCAACTTCAAGAGGAAGAAGCAAGAGAAGGATGGCTTCATGATGAGAAGATTTGGTTGCTTAGAGGAAAGATTAAAGAGTTAAATGCTAATTATTGCCGGTTGAATACTTGGTGGAAGCAAAGAGCCAAAGTGAAATGGATTGAAGATGGAGATTCAAATACAAAATTTTTCCATGCATTTCCTAATGCTAGGAAAAATGGTTATTGGGTTTCTCAAATTAAAAACTCATATGGGGTTCTTACAAAGGAGCCAAAGGAAATGGAGGATGTTTTTTACAGGGTTTTCCAAAGCAAATGGAAGAAAAGGGAGTGCTGGAGGGAGAATTGGCTGAGACCAATGATGACTTAGATGATGCAGATAGGAACTGGTTAGATGCTGATCTCTCCAATACAAAAATTGTGAATGTGGTAAGGATTTTGGGAAACAACAAAGCTCTTGTTTGTGATGGTATGACTTACTCTTTTTTCAAGTTTTATTGGAATATTATTGGAGAGGATGTTTGCAGAGAAGTGAAGAGGTTCTTTCTTTCAGGCACGATGTGTAAGGAATGGAAGGATACATTTGTGGTGCTTATTCGTAAAACCAACAATCCAGTGACTCCTTTGGCCTTCCGTCCAATTAGCCTGTGTAATTCCATCTATAAAATAGTGGCTAAAGTGCTATAAAATATATTGACTATGGTTATGCCTAAAATCATTTTGGAAGAATAGGTAGCTTTTGTGAAAGGAAGATCTATTTCGGAGCATGTGTTGCTAGCTCAAAAAGTCTTCAACAAAATCAGGATTTCTAAAGCAAGTAATGGATTTATGGCTATCAAGTTAGACTTGGAGCAAGCCTATGACAGTATGTGCTGGACTACTCTTAGGAAGATGATGGATGTTATAGGCTTTCCGGTGAAGTTTGCTAGTTTGGTGATGGAATGAATTTTGGAACCAAGGTTTGCTATTTTGTTTAATGATGATATATCTAGATGGATAGTGGGAAAATGTGGTTTCCGTCAGGGATGTCCTTTATCTCCGTTAGGGATGTCCTTTATCTCCGTTCTTATTCATCATTTAATCATAATTGATTTCTAATGCTTTCTATGATAAAGGGATGGAATTGGGTATTAAGATTTCTCCTAGAGCCCAAACAATCTCTTAATTGCTTTATGCAGATGATATCCTATTTTTTTCTGATTCTAAAGTGAAGAATATCAAAAAGTTGAAGAGCATTTTAAAGGACTATTTTAAGTGGACTGGTCAAACTATTAATCTACAAAAATGTGATATGGTTTGTGGCAAAATGATTATGAGGAGAAGGAAGAAAAAAATTCGCAGGCTTTTGGGGATTAAGAGTGTGGAGGAGATGGATTACTTGGGATCTAAATTGGCATTAAGGAGGTTTAGAAAATCTGATTTCCAATTTTTATTAGATAAGTCATTGAATAAGTTGAATTCTTGGGGCAATAGTTTCATTTCATGGCTGGAAGATTGGTGTTGGTGAAAATCTTCTCATCATGAAGCCAAGGCCTTAGGATACAATGTGACTAACTCCATAGTCCTTAGGAGTATACTAAAGGAATAGGATAAGTATTGCAGAAATTTCATTTGGAATAAGCATGATGGGAGTCACGTCCTGCATTATGTGGCTTGGGATACAATGTGTAAACCGAAAGCTCTATGAGGATGGGGGGTTTTTTCTACTAGATCCAGGACAGTGACATTGAGGGCCAAATTTGCTTGGGGTTTGTTGGAGAGGATTTCTACTTTGTTGAATAGAAATTTGTTGGAAAAATATGGGGAAAGGAGCAATGAAGATTTGAAGATCGGATCTAATACTTGGAAGATCATTAAAAGTGGATGGAAGGCTCTTAAGAGTTTTGTCAGATGGAATGTTGTGAAGAGTTCAAAAATCAAAGTTTTAAGAGATGTATGGATATTGGACAAATGTTTGCTTAAATGGCCAACATTTGTTGCAACATTTCTAGAAGATAATGTAACTCTTGATCATTTCATTCAAGAAGGAAGATGGGATTATGACAAAATTACTTTATATTTTGGAAAAGATATGGTTTGCTTGATATGCAGTATCAAGATTTTTCAAAATTATGATGAAGACGTTTTGGAGTTAAAGAAGAAATTGAGTGGCATATCTATTTCTTCAATGCTTATTGAAGATGGCTGGAAGGATGAAGTGAAATCAGATTCGGTTTCATGGATTCAAAAACTAAAGCTGAATGCCTGGGTTGAATTTTTGGTGGCGTATTTGTAAGAATGTTTTTCCTACAGGAGATTTTCTAGTGAAAAGGAGGATTGCTAATAGTAATTTATGCACAAGAGGTTATGAAAGTGTTGAAGACAGTGACCATATTACAACTACTTTCTGTAAGCTGATTAACATGATTGATGTTTTGAAGATATGGAGATTCAAAGTATCGAAGTTTACTTGTTTTAAAGAATGTGTAGAGGAGCTGGAAGAGTTATCTGGGACAAATACTATGATGGTGAGATTATATGTAACTATTTGATGGTTATCTTGGAATCAAAGGAACAAGGTCAAGCATGGAAAAACAGGTGATAGTGCTATTTTGATAGCTGCTAAGGTTCTCGGTTTTGTAAACACAGCACACAAAGATATCCTATCAAATCACTAGGGTATCAATCGGTCTTTTGAACTGTCTACAAATTCTTGGCATCCTCCTACTCCTGAGTGGAATAAAGTAAATATTGATGCTTCTATTAAAGAGAATTATAGGGCTGATATTGGAGTAATCGTTCGAGACAGCAGAGGCAGATTTATTATAGCATTTGGCTACAGTGGAGTTCATTAGGACAAAACACAGATTGAGTTATTGGCTTTCAAAGTTCTAAAGGATGTGTTAAAGGAAAATTGGAAAGATGTTAAAGGCATAATTATAGAGGGAGACAACATGAATGTGATCCAGTTTCTTCACAAGTTGTATAGCAAACCAAGGGAACATGGTGGGAGCATTCAAGATAAAGATTCATTGATTTTTAGTGATTGGAATAATGTTATTTTCCATTTTGTTCCTAGAAATTGTAATAAGTTGGTTGATTATTGTGCCAATTGAGCTTTTTCTTATAATTTCCTTTGGGATTTGTCTAGTGAGAGTGATCTTCCTAAACCTTTTACTCAATTGGTGAAGGAAGAATGTGACTCTCTAGTTTGTATCTAAGTTTTTTTGGTTTCTTTTTATTTTAATGCAATTTGCATTTCTTCAAAAAAAAACAATAATCATCATCGTGCTCTCTACACTACCTTCATGAATAAACTTATTCCTTACTTTCCAAGATAAATAAATAGAATTACAGAACAACTTACTTAAGAACAAATTACCAATTGAACATTGGCTTAACCATCGATAACATTCTTCAAAATTCTCAAATGAAGGTATTCCAAATCCCCAACTATTTATGATATGGATAACTTCAGTCAGCTTCACGCAAGTAGTTGTTACATGATCAATATCTTCCACCGCATTATATCCTCTTCGATAAGCAAAATTATATTGCAAACTTCTATAATATAAGAAAAGTAAAAGTTGGAACTGCATAGTTGTACAAACGCCCTCGAGGAACTCCCAAAAGGATGGAAATATCTTTTTCTATCAGCCATTATCAGAAAAAAGAGCACAAGAGTAAGAACATAAGAGGATTTAAGAAGGTTTGAGTGAGAAGAAAATGTCTGAAAGGCTCGATTTAAAAATAATCATCCTGATTGTGTAGGATGATCGCGGAGTCGTCCAGGCCGATTGGGTACACTAATTGCGTCTAGGCTGATTGGTCAAAAAATCAGTCGTATTGTCCAGGATGATCAGATATCATCCGGGATGATAAGACACATGCGATCATCCCAAGATGTTAAGCTGGATGACCGTTGAAAAAGAAGATCATCCTGGTCAATTAGGTGGATTGTCTAGGATGATTCACAATAATGGATCGTACCGGCCAAATTTAAAAATGTTTAAAGCATTGCCATATGTATCGTCTAGGACGAACAGGTGGATCATCCAGGACGATCATCAATAATTGATCGTACTGGCCGAATTTAAAGGGATTTAAATATATTGCCACATGTATCATCCAGGACGAACAAGTGGATCGTACGGGCCAATTTCCCAAAATTGAGCAAAGATTATGAAGATTGTACAGGATGAGGAGAATCATCCAGGACGATCAAAAATAATTGAAACAAAAGAAAATCATATCATTCATGATGATAGTGGACCGTTTAGGATGATTATAAGCAGAAAAGTCAAAACAACCATGAGATGGTGTATGAAGTGTGAATTGAACAGACCATTCAGGACGATATTAATAATATCCTAGACGATGTGGCAAAATGTTTTAAATCAAAGGATGGATGGGGATGATCAGAGAAGGCCCAAAAACACGAAAATTAACTAAAAAGGGATAAAAATAAAATATGAAAAAGAAAAAAAAAACATCAAAAAGAACAAAAGAGAAACAAACCATTTTTTTTAAACAAGCCTTGAATGCGATAAATTCTCCATGTGATTGAATTGAAAATTTTTTTAAAAATCAATGAGTTAACACCATCAAAAAACAAAAAATAGTAGAACAACCGATCCTGTTAGCCCTAACTCAGACTTCTTCCAGGGTAAACCGTCTTTTAAAAATAAGAATCTAAATAAAAAAGACAATTGGATAAGAAAAAGATATTTATTCAAGACTTGTTTTCAAAAATATATTTTGTAGAATAATATATCAAAGTAATTAGTTATGATTATAAATTCAAAATCAAGCCTTTGAAAAATATCAAGTGACACCTGAATTTTTCTAAGATTTAAAAAATTTGAAAGAAAATAAGCTTGCTTTTGGGGCCCATTTTATGCTTATCGTAAATTTGATTAGCCCCCTTTACGCATTTTTTAATTTTTGATACACTTTATATATATATATATATTTCAATTTGGCATCATTATGCATCTTTTAATTTTGACATAATTGGCCACTTTTTGTTTTTCATTTATTTTTATGCAAGCTAGATCACTATTCCAAAATTCTTAAATATTCCCAGTTGTGATTATATCTTCTAGATATTAGAGAAGCACGACTCTCTCTCTAATATAAGGATTAATGAATCACACAACAGAATAAAAAATCATATGATAATTTTAATGATAAGATTACAAAAATCTGAAGGTAAAATAAAGACTTTGAATATTATATATATATAATAGATTATTGTAGTAAGATTGAAAAGGTCTCAATTTCAAAGACTAGTTGTTAATTTGAGATAGATTTTTATTTAAAAAAGAAAATTACACCACTAAAAGAAGTTAGAGTTATAAACAATCAACAATGTTTTCCCCTTTAACTAATTTAGAGATGTTAATCATTGACTACAAATTTTCAAAAATAAAACACGACAAAAGATATCAATTTAGTGATGATTAAAAGAGTAATAAAGAAACAAATAAAAACAAATAAAAAAGATAAACATTAGCAAGCGTTAAATAGAAAAAGAATAAAAATTAGTAAAAATCAGGATCATGCATTTATGTCAATCATAACCAATCTAGTTCTTAAAGTGCTAAAAGTTTCGAAGGCCACTGGTTTAGTAAAGATATCAACCAGTTAATTCTCAGTTGCCACATGGTATAACTCAATGTCACTTTTGGTCAAATGGTCTCTAATAAAGAGATGCCTTATGTCTATGTGTTTGGTCCTTGAATGTTAAATAGGATTCCTAAAAATGTAGATGGCACTGGTATTGTCACAAAAGATACAAATTGTGCCTACAGGTAATCCTAAATCCAGAACTTGCTACTTCAACCAAAGGACTTGGGCCACACAACTTATTAAGGAAATATACTCAGCTTCAGTAGTGGAAAGTGCAATAGAGTTTTGCTTCCTACTAAACTAGGAGACTAAAGACTGTCCTATGAATTGGAAAGTCCCAAAAGTGCTCTTTCTATCCACCTTACAAACTACAAAATTAGAATCAGAATATCAAATAATCTCAAAAGAAGTGTTGTGCCTAATATAGTAGATTCCTAAGTTTTAGGTTCCTAAGAGGTATTTAAAAATCCTTTTAACTACAGTATGTTGTGATTTTTTAGGATCAGCTTAAAATCTAGCACAGAGACAAATACTAAACATTATATCTGTTTGCCTAGCAGTCACGTAAAGTAAAGATCAAATCATCCCTCTGTACTTCTTTTGATCAACATACTTTCCATTTGGGTCCTTATTGAATTGAACATTGGATGTCATGGGAGAATTAATTGGCTTGGATTTATCCATTTCATACTTCTTCAAGATGTCATTTATATATTTTGTTTGATTTAGAAAGGTTCCATCATCCAGTTTTCTTATGCTAAACCTCAAAAAGTAGGACAACTCTCCCATCATACTCATCTCAAACTCCCTACTCATTATTTTTGAAAAGTTATCACATAGCCTTTTATCAGAAGATCTAAAAAGTATATTATCGACATAGATTTGAACAATGAGTAAATCAACTCCTACTTTAATCAGAAAAAGGGTGGTGTCTACACTCCCCTAAGAAACTCCCTCTCTAGTAAAAATGTGTTAAGCCCCTCGTACCAAGTTGTAGGTGCCTACTTTAATCCATATAAGGCCTTTTTTAATTTGAAAACATGATTTGGAAATTGGGAACTCTCAAAATATGGGGGCTGCTCTACAAACACATCCTCTTTTATTACCCATTTAAAAAGGCACTCTTAACGTCCATTTGAAAAAGCATGAATACCTTATAATAATCAAAGAATAATAGCACTCTAATGGCATCCAATAGGGGCAAAGGTCTCTTTAAAATCAATCCCTTCTTTTTGGTTGTACCCCTTAGCTGCCAATCTTACCTTATTCTTAACCACCACTCCAGAATCATTCACCTTATTCTTAAGGACCCATTTTGTTCCAAATACACTTTGTCCCTTTGGTCTTTCTACAAGCTTCCAAACATTATTTCTAACAAATTGGTTTAACTCCTCTTACTTAGCTAAGATCCAAAACTCATCAGAAAGGGCTTGGTTAATGTTGGTTGGTTTAGTCATTGAGATAAAGGTAGAGAGGTTCACTTCCTTCCTAAGTCCATGCCCTGTCCTAACACCTTCAGAATGGTCTCCTAAGATGAGTTCTTTAGGATGACTCAAAGAATATCTCCAATCTCAAGGCAAGGTAAGTGTAGGTTTAACCCTTTCATCCAGATCTATATTTTCTACTCCTTGGGTAATCTCACCTTCTCCTTCAATGTTTTGGGGCTCTACCATTTTCTCCAAAATTTCAACTCCAGTGGTATTCTTTCCAACTTCATCAATGAGTTTACAAATTTCATGGTTTTGATGCAGTACAACCTATTTTTTTATGTTTTATTGGTGCACTAAGAAAGACGTTACTTATAAAGTGATAGATAATTTTTTTTAAAACTACTTTTATTCATACTGACTGGAAGGATACATTGATTCTTCTAAATTCCTAAAATGAAAAATTTGGTACTTCCTTCAAATTTTAGACCCATAATTCTTTATCAAACAATTTAAAAGTTAACCGCAACAATGATTGTGAATAGATTGAAAGGGTGTATCTCTAAGATTATTACGGAAGAACAAGTGGATTATATTTCATGTAGATCAATGTTTGAACATTTCTTATTAGCTCATGAAATTTTCAACAAATTTAAAAATTCAAAAAATAAGAAAGGATTGATGGCAATTAAGATGGACATGAAGCAGGCATATGATAGCTTTTGATGGCTGGCTTTGGAACATATTTTAAAATGGTTTGGGTTTCCTCCAAACTTCTCCAATCTCGTTATGGAAGATGTGGTGAATGCATGATTTCTTATCATTTTAAATAGAAATTATTTTAAATTGATAAATGTTAAGAGTGGTTTTCGGTAAGGATGTCCTTTGTCACCATATTTATTCATTATGTTCTCACAACTCTTATCAAATGCAATAAATAAAAAAGGTTAAGACTTGGGTGTTCAAATTTCACCAAGAGATCAAAAGATTACACTACTTTTATATGCATATGATGTTTTATTATTTGTGCTAGTGTCTCCATGATAAGCTGAAGTAATAAAAAAAATTTTGTTGATTTTTGTGGGTGGACTTGACAAAAGGTTAACAATAATAAGCCTCAGGTTATTTTTTGCAAGTCCATTAAATCTTTTAGAAAGAAGAAAATAATAAAGAATTTGGGTTTTAAAGAGGTTAAGGAGACGCAATACTTGGGAAAATTTGTCATAAGAAGAATGTTTATGGTAGTTTTTCAAATCATTATAAATCATGTGTTGGAAAGACTAAATGCTTGGGGAAATAGATTTTTTTGTATGGAAGAAAAGATTATTCTTATAATGTCTTCTTTTTTATCATTGCTAATATTCTTGTGAACAACCTTTATGGTTCCCAAGGGGTTTTTTCAATTAATTGGATAAGCTTTCTAAGGATCTCATTTGGAAAAAAGCTAATGGAAGAAAAAGGTTTACATTATGTAGCATGGTAGGAGTTATGTATTCAAAAAAAATTGGTGGTATGGGACTTTAGTCAGCTACTCATAAAGTGTGTCCACTTAGATCGAGATTGGCTTGGAGGTTCATTCAAAATCCAAATTCTTTTTTTCACTGGAATATTATTTCTAAGTATGGTAATAATATATGGAATGGTGAGCTTAAAAGAGGATCTTCAGTTGCGTGTCATATTCTTGGGATGGTGCTAAATACCTTAAACCACTTATTTAATGGAAAGTGACATACTGAATGAAAGTTAATGTTTTGAATGATATTTGGCTTTTGGATAAATGTTTCAATACATGGTCAATGCTTGCTGATTGTGTAGGATTGAATGGTGTAATGCTTCATCAATTTAACTCTAATGATGCTAGATGGAATGGGATGGAACTTCAAAATTTTTTTCATCAAGATCTTATTTTGTTTATATTGCAAGTTTTTATTAATCTGATTTTAAGGACGAACAATTAGAAGCTATGTTTCATTATATTGGAAGATCAATTTTAGCTTTTTCTTATGAAGAATTGATTAAATATAACATTGATGATAATGATTTTTGTTACTCAAATTGGTTATGTAAACAAAAGCTCTATCCAAAAGATGAAATATTCTGGTGGCGAATGAGTAGCTATGCCATTCCAACTTATGAATTTCTTAAACATAGAATGCTATATTCTAATAATTAATCTCTATGCAAGAGGATGTTAAAAGGTTGAAAGTTATGCTCATATTGCAGTCAATAGTAAATTTTATGTTGATATCATTATGAAGTTGAGGGAATGGGGATTTAAAATTCCATTATTTCATTCATTGGAAAGCTATTGGGTTGAACATAGATGTCTTTCAAAATAATATTCAAACATAGTGAAAGTCTACTACACAACACTTTTTTTCTCTGGGAAAAACCAAAATGATTTCAAGTAATGTAATTCTACTCTTCCAATTTTGGTAGTTGTAGCTAATGTTTTATTCATAGCAATGAAACAATCAAGTTATCTAATGCTAGAAAATTGGTGTGTCAATCTCTATCTGGAGTTTGATAATGTTTGGCATCCTACATTGTTATGTTGGATTAAAATTAATGTGGATGCAGATCTTTTGGATTTACTCTTGAAAGTATTGGGGGAGTATTTAGATATCAGAAAGGATGACTTCATATTGCTTTTGTGAAGAAAGGAATTCATTGGGATGTAGCTCAACTTGAAATGGAGGCTGTGTTGGCAATAATGGTATTTATTCAAAGTTGGATGATTGAAAGTAATGTGTAATAATTGAAGGAGACAATCTGCTCATAATCAAGTTCCTTCAAAACTCTATGAACAAATCAAGATGGCAAATGGAAAAATTTGTGACAAAGGATTTATTATTTTTAAATGATTTCAATGAAGTGGTTTTCCATCATATCTTTAGATAATGTAATAAAGTAGCCGATTTATGAGCTACCTTGTCTTTAGATGATATAGCTTTTCTTTTAGCAACATTCCTTCTTCTTTGTTTAGTTTGTTAAAGAAGGAATGTGAGCCTGTTTTCACTTTCTAATTTTTTTTGGTAATTAATGCAAATGCATCTTTAAAAAAAATGTGATTAAATAAACTACATAGCCGTAGAATTTGTTTATCTTCTTTATTTAAGTTATCGAACTTTATTTTATTTTATTAATTTAAAAATAATTTTAATTTGATGAATTTTTAAATCAATTTTTTTACTATTTTTTCTCTAATCTTGATTTATTTAGTTGACTTATATTTGAATTTTAGGGATTTAATTGAATTTTTTTATTTCCTTTATTAATTAAGTTGACCTTAACTTTAACTTCTTTGACATTAGATTTTATTTGTTTTTATTTTTTAATAAATTCTACATTTAATTTTGAGTCTTATTTAATTTAGTGTGTATTTTTAATATTTCATATTAATTGAATTAAAAAATTCATGTAATTAGACTATCTTTAATTTTTGAAGCATATTAATTGCAACCCACTTGAAACTCTCACCAGAGGTCATGAGTGTCCTCTGAAGATAAATTATGAGTGTTTGAGATCATTTGGAATTCTACCACCCATATGAATAATATGCATGAAACATGAGCATTAGATGAAAGAAAAGTGCATAAATAAAACTTTTAATCATTTTTTTATGGAAACCCATAGAGGGGCCTAATTGTTAATTCAGTAAAAATGTATAGAGTCCTTTAAGGGACCACAAGCTCACTAATGCTCAAAAGAGCTACAAAATTACAGAAAAAAAATCCTAAGAGCTCGAGGTCCCTTCTAAGAAAAAATATAAAAATACCTAGATACAATATACGGTGCACAAGAACAAGCACTCAAAAAGGAGACAAATAGAAAAAAATAGAAATGAGATCCAACTTCCTTTCAAGAATCTCACCACCACAAAATCCTATACTAGGAATGTCCTACAAAAAAAGATGGACACAAAAGAAAAAAACACAGGAAAAAGTACAATTTAACAGGATAATAGTTCCAACAGGAAATCATAATATAGATAAAAAGGGGACAAATGGGTACAATACCAATAGGCCAAACCTTGTAAGTATAACAACCCGAGCTAACAACATCAACCTTATGATGCAAAGTAGCACAATTAATAGAAATACAAAAAGGATCACCACACTTGTTCACCTCAAAGATAAAATAAATAGCCAAACCATATATTAATAAAATTAGCCTTGCATATTTACTCACAAACATGCTATAATCATTCCAAAATAAACCGAGACAGGAAGCACCAAGAACAAAAACCAAGCAGCTAAAAGAAGTGGAAAAACAAAAGAGGAGAGAAACTAGCTGGCAGCCAGGGATACAAGCCTCCCAATTATAGCCTAATAGATACCAAAACCAATTCACTATAACCAGAAAACCCATCTAGCCATCCATGCTTAAACACCAGGAAATAAAAGGAGTACTACAGTTAAAAATTAAAGAGCTGCAGAAAAGAGAGCCACAATGTCCAATAATAACAACAATCTGAAGGCACCAGGGCATACCCAATAACCAAGCCCCAGAAAAAAATAATAAAAATAGCCACCAATATAAAAAAAAAGGTATAAACATACAGGAAAAAAAGAACAATCTGGAACTCCAATAGAAACAAAAATGCAAAAGGAAAGGTAAATCCCAAAATAGTAAGCATAAATTAATACCAGCCAGTTTGCTCCAGGAGACACCCACCATCCAAACCCCCAGGAAATACCTAACAGAGAACATTAATAAGTAACATAGGAAACACGCAAAATAATAAACCTCCAATAAAAGAGAGAAAGTCCCCAAGGTAGCCCAAATGATAAGGCCCCTGAAGCAGCACCAAATAGGGCCATACAAGACAACAAAACCAAGCAGACCAGTTAGAAACTCAAACAGACCAGAGCTACAAGGATTCAAAGAAGATAGTTTCAACACCAAACCAAGTAGTATTGTTGTAGCTCAGAATAAAATAGAGCAGTAGAAAAGGAAAAAGCCATAGTAAGACACCCTAAGAGAAATCCAAAAAATAAGTCCCCTGCCAACAAAATAAATTAGGTTCGAACAAAATGCATACCAAATTTATCTAACTTTAAAAGATCCCATAAAGGAATAGAAAGGTTAGTAGCAGTAAAATCTGACACACAATATAGATCTTTCCCCAATTGGCAAGCCAATTAGCACACGCATTACCAATCTTATGAATAAGGGAGACAAAAAAATTCATAAAAATTAATAAATTCTTAATATCCCTCACCAGATAAAAAAGGGAGGAGTTACACACTGACTCCTTAACAAAATTTAATACAACAATAACAACATCATCAAGCCTTTATCCTACTACGTGGGGTTTGCTACATGAATCCTTTTACTCCATTGTGTCCTATTAAAAGTCAAATTCTCATTTAAATCTAATAAAGAAAGGTCATTCCTAATATTTTCTAACCGAGTCTTTTTAGGTCTACCCCTACCTTTCTTAACATAAGTCAAATCTAATACCTCTACTCTCCTAACCGGATCATCGAAAGGCCGCCATTTTGTGTGACCAAACCATCTAAGTCGACTCTCTCTAATCTTATCTTCTGGTGGAGCTACACCAACCTTTTCACGTATATGCTCACTTCGTATCCTATCTCTAAGGGTAATGCCACTCATCCGCCTGAGCATCCTCAACTCTGCCACACTTAACTTAGTATTATGCTTCTCTTTTAAAGGCCAACATTCGGCATCATAAAGCATTGCAGGCCTCACTACCATCTTTTAGAATTTTCCCTTAAGTTTGACGGGTACATTTCTATCACATAACAAGCTCGATGCATTCCTCCACTTCAACCATCCAACTTGAATTATGCTGATAATATCTCCATCTGTTTCACCATCACTCTGAATAATAGATCCAAGATATCTAAAACGTGTACTCTTATTAATGACTTGATCACCCAAAGTTACAATCCCCTCACTTGGTCTATTACTACTAAAATTACACTCCAAATATTCTGTTTTAGATCTACTCAAGCAAAAACCTTTAGACTCTAAGGTTGACCTCCATAATTCAAGTTTACCTTCAACTCCCTCTCTAGTCTTATCAACAAGAAGAATATCATCAGCAAAAAGCATACACTAAGGTACATCCTCATGCAAATGTCTACTAAGAACATCCATGACTAAAGCAAAAAGATATGGGCTTAAGGCTTATTCTTGATGTAACCCAACCGAAATAGGGAAATACTTGGTCAATCCACCTTGTGTTTGAACACAAGTAATAGCTCCTGCATACATATGTTTTCAAGAACTCTCCATAGCACTTCTCTTGGAACTTTATCATATGCTTTTTCTAAATCAATAAATATCATATGTAGATCCTCCTTATTTTCTCTATATTTCTCCATGAAACCTCTTAATAAATGTATGGCTTCCATAGTTGGCCTACCTGGCATGAATCCAAATTGATTTTGAGAAACATTAGTAACAAACCACAACCTATGCTCCATAACTCGCTCCCATAGTTTTAAAGTATGACACAATAACTTAATACCTCTATAATTCGCACAATCTTGTGCATCACCTTTATTCTTAAAAATAGGAATTAACACACTTATTCTCCACTCATCTGGCATCTTTTTAGTCTTTAAAATAGTATTAAAAAGTTTAGTAAGCCATGAAATTCCTTCAACTCCTAAGCATTTCCACACCTCTATTGGAATATCATCAGGTCCAACAGCTTTTCCACCCTTCATTTTCTTTAAAGCCTCTCTAACTTCGGTTTTGCTAATACGCCGATAAAAATAAAATTCTTTTTTTTCATATAGGGTGCTAAGGTCACTATAATCAATCATATTTTCACAATCTTCATTAAAAAGTTTAGCAAAATATCTCATCCACCTTTGTTGAATATCATCCTCTAAGAAAAAGTATTTTTTGATCTTAATCCTTATTACACTTTACTTGAACTAAATCCTTACTACTCCTATCTCTTTGTTTGGCTAACTTACACATATATATTTCTCCCTCTTTAGTATCTAATCTATTATATAAATCACTCAAAGCTAATGTCTTTGCATCGCATATTGCTTTGTTAGCATCCTTACGAGCCACTTTATATATTTTCCAATTATCAAAATTTTTAAAATTAAACCAATTTTTATAACAAAACTTCTTATTTTTAATCTTTTCTTGCACATTTTTATTCCACCACCAACTATTTTTACTATTAGAAGCTTTTCTCTTCGATGTTCCAAAGTCATCTTTTGCAATATTCTTAATATCACTAGCCACTTTTTCCCACATAATATTTGCATCCTCATGCACAGACAAAATCTTAAGATCTAAAATCTTATTCTCAAAAATATTTTTTTTAACATTCTTTAAATGCCCCCATCGAATCCTAGAAAATTGTTTTACTTTATTTTTTTATTTTATGCCCCTTTATCTTAAAGTCCAAAACTAATAATCGATGTTGGGTACATAAATTTTCACTCGAAATAACTATACAATCTTTGCAATCTAAACGGTTTAATTTTCTAATAAGAAAATAGTCAATCTTGGTTGTACTATATCCATTTTTATAAGTGATGAGATGCTCATTCCTTTTTTTAAATAAGGTATTTGCAATTGAAAAATCATAAGCTAAATAAAAATCCAATATGTCTTGCCACCTTCATTCGTCGTTCCAAATCCATGGCCACCATGAATGCTTTTAAAATCATCTATCTCTCTACCAACATGTCCATTTAAATATGCTCCAATAAAAACTTTTTCTTCAAGAGGTATCTTTTGTATTAATGCTTCTAAGTCATTCAAAAAATTTAATCTAGAACTCATATCCAAACCTACTTGAGGAGCATAAGCACTTATAATATTAACAATCTTATCATCAACAACAATCTTTAAAGCTAATAATTCTATCTCCAATCTTATTAATATTTATAATATTATCCTTTAAACTCTTATCTATAATAACATCTACACCATTTCTAGTACGACTCCTACCCGAGTACCAAAGTTTAAATCCTAAACTATCAATTTCCTTAGCCTTCTCTCCAACCCTTTTAGTTTCATGAATGCACAAAATATTTAACTTCCTATGAATCATAATATCTATTAATTCAATTAATTTTCTTGTAAGTGAACTTATATTCCAAGTTCATATCCTAATTTTAGTTTCAAGGACTAGCTTCTTTGCCCACATCCATCCTTGATGTGGGAACCCTTGGCTATTTAACACTGCTCTCGAGCGTCGGTGTAGTGGCCCTTACACACTTATCACTGTATTCAGGCCATACAGCGCATTGCTTCCAGGGGACACCCTAGCATTAACACAATTTCTTAAAGGATTCATGTCATTATTATTCGACAAGTTTTACACTGGCTGTTGACTGCCTAATGCAACCCTCTACTTTTCTCATCCAGGACTTGAGACTTTGCAATGGCAGTGTTAAGGGTGCAACACGAGGAGTTCCGTGGAGGTCACCCATCCCAGTACTACTCTTGCCCAAGAACACTTAACTGCGGAGTTCTGATGGGATCTGGTGCACTAGTGCTGGTATGGTCGCACACAAAATGTTAGTTAGATCAAGAATGATAGAATTTAATAATTAAAAATAATACTTAGAATCAACTTTAATAATAATGTTAGTTAGATCATGAGAGATGAAAAGCCTTAAACCATAGAGAAAAGCTAAAAAGGTAGCTTTGTTAACATCATAATTCTGCAAAAGACCAGTAAAATTCATAATGAAGCTATAATGACAGTCTATGATAACACCACCACAACCCGAAGAAGGCCCAAAGAAAACGCCATCCGCATTTAGTTTTTATTGGAAATAAAAGGGGTTTTGGTCCAATAAATAGGCTTAGGGTCTTTAGGAATGTGATCCACTTCAGCTTAATTCCTAACTCAAAAGTAATAGAGTGATAGTTCTTAAAATTGATGATGTAAATTAATTTAACAGAGGAAAGAGCAACAACCTTATCTTTCACCTTCTGAATAATCCTATGGTGATTCATAGCAACATAATTAAATATATAATTATTTCTATCCAACCATAAATACCATAAAATAATAGGAGGGATAACATTTTTAATATGGCCTTTAGACTTGATGAACCAACAATTAAGAAAATCATAAATAGACATTTAAATGTTATAGAAATTCAATTGAAACATATCATCAAAATAAATCCAAGTTTTAATAGCTAAAGGACCTGAAAGGAAAACATGATGCATGTTCCAAATAAGATTACAACATTGGCCCTTGGACAATAAAATATAGCCTCTTTTAATTAAGTTATCATCCATAGGGATGAACTAATGTAAGATTCTCCAAACAAAGACTTCAACCGTGGAAGGGAGACTTTTATGCTAAAGGAAATAAAATATATTAGTAACCTTATTCTTAATTCTAAAGGCATACCAAGCATCCTTTAATCTAAAACCACCATCTTTGGACATGCCGTATAAAAGAACATCATTAGAGTTCGTATTAAGAGGAAGATTAAAAATTTGTTGATTAATAGAATCACGAATAACAATAGCAAACTTTTCATAATTCCAACAATTATCAGAAAAGGAGAAATTCACCTTAATCGCCAAATTGGATGAAGAGTTAGTAAGGGAGTCAATAGAATGCCCCTCAAACCAACGATCTAGCCAAAAGAAAATGTCACCACCATCAAGCCCCCATTAGAGAAGGGCTCAACAACCAATTTAATTTGGCACAATCTCAGCCACACCATAGAGTCACCTTGGTTAAAATAACAATTTGTCTTATGTTTACCCACACAATACTTAGCAAACATAAACGTAGCCCAAAAGCTCACTTTAGTACAGAAATTGTACCATAACTTAAAAGGAAAAGCATAAGCCAAATCATTCATACTCTTAAACCCCAAACCATCCTCTAGGACACCATAATACTTATCCCAAGAGGACTAAATAATTTTAGAGTTGCTACCAGCCCCTTTATAAAATAATTTGTTAAAAAGTCCATCAATCCTGTTGCAAATGGCCTGAGTAGGATGAAGAGTTTGAAAAATATAAATTTGCAAAGAACAACGAACACTATGGATGAGAATTAAACGACCCCCAAAACTTAGCAAATTAGAATCCTAGGATAATAATTTGTTGTACATTAGTAATTAAATCATAAAAAAAAGGTTTTCTTTTTACCTTTAAAGAGAGACACCCCAAGATATTTAATAGGCAAATTGTCATGCACAAAACCAGTAGAGTTTTTAATGGCTACAATATGATCATTAGGCACTTTCTTATAATGATTAAAACACCATTTATGTTTGTTTAGAGAAAGACCACTAACCAATTGAAATTGTGAAAGAAATTCAGAAGTTTAATGATCCTATTAACAAAAGCATTAGTAAAAATTGTTGATATTATCTACCTCATGACCTATTTTAGATATTTTGATGATAACAAACATATTCTTGGATGCTCTAATTTGTGTGCTAAGTATTTAAGGTGTAATGATGTTCATTATAAATACTTGTGGGATTTACATTGCACAACTCAAGTTCAATCAAATGTTGAGATTAGGATGGACCAAGATGGACAACTTGAAGGACTTTATATTATCATAGGAGTATGTTAGTGGTTCATTAATAACTACTTGCATGATTTGATTTGCTCAATATCTAAATATCTATTAATTATATATTAATCTTGATATAAAAATCTATAGGATTTCTTTGTTAGATAAATTATATAACCTTCATTGATTGCTTAATTATTATCAAATATAGAAAGTTATTTAATTAGAGAAATTAAAGGTAATAAGCTTATACTGAAAAACTTTTATTATGTATTTATTTTAAACTGACTTGTTTCACATCTATTTATTAATGTATGATTAATTAATTATATATATATATATATATATTACATAATATTATTATATTAATATTTAATATATCCTTAAATATTTAAATATGATACCTAAATATGCTTGGGTGCTCTAATTTGTATGCTAAGTGATACAGGTGCATGAGTTCTTATGTTACTAAATATGTTATTATTTTTGTGCTAATTTTTATTGTCTTAGATTCTTTGGATTCTATAGATATATATATGACTCATTTGGATATCATTTGAATTTATAATGACTTTCCAAACATTATCTGATTTAAATATAATCTGCTGCTAGCCATGTTTGCTCTATTTTTTATGCATATGAAGACTTTTTGACATTCCCACATGTCTAGCCATTTTATAGCCATTTCAATCTCATATATATTTAGTATAAATGAATTATTAATGAAATATAATATTATTACCTGATATAAAACGTATTAGAATAATATTTTTATTCAAATATGGAATTACTTGCCCTTTCTCTTTAAATACCTCTCATCTTCCTCATGAAAGGGCTGCTCAAAGAAAAATCTCCAGCAATTCTTCCATTCTTCCTTTCCTTTTTACATGCTAAATGTTGAGAGGAGAAACTTTGATTCTTATTCCAAGTACTCTTTTCATTTGCAAGATCGAAATCCTGGTTAGAAAGCTTCAACACAGAACCTAATAACATCTATTGGAGTTCTTGAGTTTTATTTCCTTCTCTAAATCTTTACTTGCTATTATTTTAGCTTTCACCATATATTTCTTTCTTGTTGATTGCCTCCAATGCAATCATCTATGCATCAATTTCTTCTCTTGGTACTGATAAAAGTTTGGGTATATGGGATGTTAACCAACCTTATAGGTTGTTAAATTCTCATTGGCATCCCCCTCCACTTAATTGGTTAAATTTTAATGTGGATGATGCTCTTCTCTCTTCTTACAAAGGTGGAATTGGAGGAGTGTTCCATGACCACAAAGGAAGGTTCCTTCAAGCTTTCGGTAAACCATTCTTTCATTTGGATATATCTTCTTTGGAGTATTTAACTACTCAATCTATTAAAGACATGGTCAAAGATTGGATGTTCAAGTACAAAGGCATCATAATTGAAGGAGACAAAATGTAATGAAGTTTTTGAAAAAGGCCAAAAGAACTGGAGGAACAAAGATGGAAGGTATGTACTTGTTTAATGAATTCAATCATGTTATCTTTAATTGGGTTGATAGAAATTGCAATAAGTTAGCGGATTTGTGTACTACCTATGGCATTTTGAATTATTTTGTTTCGGATGATGTTATGGTGAACAAGGTTCCTCTTTTGTTTATGTCTATTTTAAAGGAGGAATCCTTAGTTTAGAAGCTTTATGTTGTAAAAGTTTTTTCTTTTAATGCAATTTGCTGCATTTCTTTCAAAAAAATATATATATCTTTCTTGAAAATGTTTATTTTATGGTGAAATACTTGCTGGAAGTTCTATATTAAAGTTTTCTACATCATATCTTTTAAATATATAAAGTTTAGCAAAGCAAGTGTTTTTAGTTCTTTAAGGGGGAATAGATTTACATCTATGATCTAATTCATTTTTTTTTAAGAGTTTAAGTTTAAATAAGCAACAATATATTTTTATTTAAATATTATTCTTATTTTTAAAAATATATAAATCTATCTTAAAGTGAGCAAATTTAATATTTCATTTGGAAGTAGTGAGGTGATTAAAATTAATTTGTAAGATCACCTCAAATATTGTGGATCTTTTATTGCACGATAATTTGGAATTGTATTATTTACATCAAATTATATTCTTCATTTTCTTAATCTAAGCCATTTGGCTTAGTGTAGATTGAATCATAATTAGATTGGGTTGTACTCGCCCGTGTAGGAGAGTACTTAGGTTGTAAAGAACTTCTTTGGTTTAAGGATGTGAGGTTTGCTAATCAAATCTAGGATTAGTGAATTCTAGCCCAAGAGTTGGCTAATGTTGACGTAGGTCAGATTGGAATCTGGGCCAAACCACATTAAAATATTGTGCCTCTTATTTTCATTTCTTGCATTTCTTTTTCTGTCTTTTTCATTAGAAATATTTTGTGACTACTTACACTTTTCATAATTGCTTTATAATCATTTTAATTTTCTTCTTTTAATAAAAATTTTAAGAACCCTAATTCACCCCCCCCCCCTCCCCCCCCCCCCCCACTCTAAGGGTGCCATAGTCATCCAATAATTGGTATCAGAGCCTTGGCTCTTCTTATTTTGGCTTAAAATCCTAGAGTAGATCCACTTATAAACTATGGCACACGGTTTTCCTAAGGGTTCACTTTGCAAAGGACAAACCACTCATCGTCCTCCATTATTAGATAATGTTCCTTTTGATAATTGGAAAAATGGAATTAGTACATTCTTAAGAGGTCAAGACTCTTGTATGCGACACATGCTTACACACCAATATCATACACCCACTAAACAAATTAATGGAATTAAAATTGAAAAACCTTTTGATGATTGGACTATATTAGAGAGAGAATTAGATGAGTTAAATGCTATGGCATGTAATACTTTGCATTTGCACTTCTTCCAGATGATTACATGAAAATTTCTATGTTAAATTCAACAAAAGAAAGTTGTGATAAATTAATTATAACTTATGAAGGTACTAGTGAAGTTAGAGATGCTCACATAAATATACTTGTTCATGAATATGAATTATTTAGTATGTCAGCTTCTGAATCTATTTCTGATATGTATACAAGATTTATGAAAATAATTAATACGCTATATTCTCTTGGAAGAATATATAAGAATCAAGACTTAGTCTATAAGATTCTTATATGCCTTCCCAAAGAATGGGATGCTAAAGTAACTGCAATTAATAAGGCTAAAGATTTATCTACTTATCCACTTGATCAGCTTTTGGGTTGTTTGATAGCACATGAACAGATTATAGCTCAAAGAGATAAATTGGATGGATCTTCAAAGAAAGAGAAAGAAAAAGGTAAAACTATTGCCTTGTAGGTTGTTGATAATAATGAACCTAGTTCATCAAGCTCTAATGAAGATAGCAATGAGGTGGCCATGCTTTCAAGAAGACTTGGAAGCTTACTAAGGAGGAAAAATCAAAAGTATAAGAAATCTAAAAATTATAAATTTCTTACTAAGAAATTTCGTATAGGAGAAGGGATTATTTGTTACCATTGCAAGAAAACTAGACATATAAGAGGAGATTGTCCAGATCTTATTGATTCAAAGAAAAAAGAAATGGATGTAAGGAGAAAGAGTGATAAGAAAGAAAAGAAATATTTTAAGAAGAAGAAGAAGGCTCTGTGGGCTAACCCAGATTCAGATGAATCAAGTTCATCAGATGAAGAGGAGAACATTTGCCTTATGGCAGGAGGAGAATCAGATTGTGATTCTAAAGAGGTATGTAATGATATTTCTTATGAAGAATTAGATGATACTTTTAATGAATTAGTCATTGAATTTAAAAATTAAAAAGAAAATATGATTCTTTAGAAAAGAGCATAAAAATTTATATATTCATTTTCATGATTTAAAAAATGAATGTGATGATTTGAAAGATAAAAATATTTCTTTATTAAATCGTTCTTTCACTTGTTTGTAAACTAGAAAGAGAAAATATTCTATTAAAAGCAAGACTAGTTTTATGCATGAAATCATATGTTTATTATAAATCTCCATCAAGTACAATATCAAATAAAAATTCTTCTTATATGTCACATAGAAATCATGCAAAACCATATGCAAACACTAATATTTGGTGCAATTATTATGGTAGAAAAGGACATATCTCATTTGATTGCTATGCTCGTAGATCACAAAATGCTAAACAATCATCTTTTTTATGGGTTCCAAAAAATACAAGCACTTCAACAAAAAATACAAGCACTTCAACTATCATACATAATAGATATTATACTTCTCATTTGGAATGTGGACCCAAAAATATTTGGGTTCCAAAAGTTAACATTTGATTTTCTTTCATAGGAATACCTTCAAAGAAAAATCAATTAAGGCATGTAGTACTTGGACAGTGGATGTTCAAGACATATGATGAGAGATAAAGCAAAATTCTCTACATTAGAATCAAGTGATGGAGGTTATGTCACATATGGAGATAATACAAAAGGAAATATTATTGGTATTGAATCCAAATGTAAGAACTCTATTACTTTAGAAAAAGTCTTATTTGTTTCTGGTTTAAAACATAACTTAATATCAATTAGTCAATTATGTGATAAAGGTTTAAATGTTTCCTTTTATGCTTCACATTGCATTATTAGAAATAATGAATCTATTTTGCTTATAGGAAATAGACATAAAATTATTTATTTAATTGATTTAGAGAATACAAATGATGTTAATTTGAATTTACTCTGCATGAAATCTATAAATGATGATGCTTGGTTATGGCATAGAAGGCTATGTCATGCCAATATCCACACTTTAAATAAAATTTTTACACTTGATTTAGTAGTTAGTTTACCAAAAATTAATTTTCATTTTGATTCTATATGTGATGCATGCATTCATGGTAAACATATGAAAAGTTCATTCAAGAGTAAAATTATAGTTTCTACAAGTAGACCTTTAGAATTATTACACATGGTGTTTATTTAAGACCAATTCTTAAAAAGACCCCTTATGAAATATTATTTGGAAACAAACCTAAGATTAGTCATCTACATGTTTTTGGATGTAAGTGTTTTATTTTAAATATTGATAAGGATCCTTTAGGTAAATTTGATAGTAAGTCTGATGATGGTATATTCTTAGGATATTCAAATTTTGGAAAATATTTTAGAGTTTTTAATAAGAGAAAATTAATTGTTGAAGAATCCATTCATGTAATTTTTTTGAAAATCCTATAGATTTAATAAGAAATGATTTGAATGATGATGATATTTAAAATATAAAAATTTAGAAGAGAAGGAGGATAATTCGTTACCTAAAGAATGGAGATATAATAGAAATCATCCAAAAGTGTTAATAATTGGTGATGCTTCTCAAGGTGTTAAGACTAGGAGAAACCTTAGGGATGAGGTAGAACATTCTGCATTTTTATTTGAAATTGAACCTAAAAATATAGATGAAGCTTTACAAGATAATTTTTGGATAATTGCTATGGAAGAGGAACTGAACTAATTTATAAGAAATGATATTTGGGAGTTAGTCACAAGACCTCATAATCAAAATATATTTGGAACTAAATGGGTCAAGAAGCTAGATGACTCAAGAAGTATTATTAGAAATAAAGCTAGATTAGTTGCACAAGGGTACACACAAATAGAAGGAATAAACTTTGAAGAATCTTTTGCACCCGTAGCAAGACTAGAAGCCATTAGATTACTCCTTGCCTTTGCTTGTTTTAAGGACTTTAAACTTTTCAAATGGATGTCAAAAGCGCATTTTTAAATGGTTATATAGATCAAGATATTTTTGAAGAACAACCATTAGGTTTTGAGAGCATTAATTTTCCTAATCATGTATATAAATTAAAAAAAACATTATAAGGTTTAAAACAGGCTCCACGTGCTTGGTATGATAGGTTAAGTAATTTTTTAATTAAACATAATTTTAGAAAAGGTAAGGTAGATACAACTCTTTTTATCAAAAATATTGAAGATGATTTGATTATTATATAAATTTATGTTGATGATATCTTATTTGGAAGTACAAATGAAAGTTTATGTCATGAGTTTTCCTCATTAATGTCAAAAGAATTTGAAATTAGTATGATGGGAGAACTCACATTTTTTTTAGGACTTCAAGTAAAACAACTAGGGTCTGGGACATTCATATGTCAAACCAAATACATAAATGAGTTATTAAAGAAGTTTGATATTAAGAGATTCAAATTGAGTAAAACTCCTTTAAGCCCAACAACTAGACTTGATTTAGATGAATCAGGAAAACCAATAGATCAAAAACTTTATAGGAGTATGATAGGTTCACTTTTGTATCTTACTACTAGTCAATCTGATATTATGTTTATTGTATGTTTATGTGTAAGATTTCAAGCTAATCCTAAGGAATTGCACTTAATAGCAGTTAAGCGAATATTTCGTTACTTGATTGGAACTCATAAGTTAGGCTTATGGTATCCTAAAAATTTTATTATCATGTAGTTTTGTTACATATTCTGATGCAGACTATGCTGGTTGTAAGGTTGATAGAAAAAGTACATCTGAAACCTGTTAATTTTTAAGATCTTCACTTATTTCTTGGTCTCCTAGAAAACAAAATTCAGTCGCTTTATCCACTGCTGAAGCAGAGTACATAGCCACAGGTAGTTGTGTTGCTCAAGTTTTATGGCTAAAGCAACAAATTTAAGATTTTGGAATTAAGCTTAAAAATAATCCCATTAAATGTGATAATACAAGTTCTATATGTTTAACAAAAAATCCTGTACAACATTCATGTACTAAAAACATAGAGATTATACACCATTTTATTTGAGATCATGTTAATAAGGGTGATGTGAATATAAATTTTGTAAACACCGATTCTCAAATAGCTAATATCTTTACAAAACCGTTAGCTGAAGAGAGATTTTGCATGTTAAGACGTATGTTTGAGATATTAGATCCTACCATTTAAATTTA
This sequence comes from Dendrobium catenatum, assembly GCF_001605985.2. Classification (NCBI taxonomy): domain Eukaryota; kingdom Viridiplantae; phylum Streptophyta; class Magnoliopsida; order Asparagales; family Orchidaceae; genus Dendrobium; species Dendrobium catenatum. The sequence continues at coordinate 332,416 of NW_021319196.1, forward strand.
TTTTATATATTTAATTATTCTTTTTGATGTGTCAAAGGGGAAGAAGAACTATATATGTTGTTCATAATTCATTTTACATGCATATATTTAGAGGGAGAATTATTCGCATATTTTTTAATTATTATATATATTTTTCTAAAGCTTAAAAGTTATAATAAAAGGGTCAATTTGCACCTTTCTTATAACTATACCCAACATAAGTTTGTCATCATAAAAAATGGGGAGATTATTTATATTATATACCTCATGACCTATTTTAGAGATTTTGATGATAACAAACATATGCTTGGATGCTCTAATTTGTGTGCTAAATATTTCAAGTGTAATGATATGCATTATAATTACTTATCGGATTTACGTTGCACAACTCAAGTTCAATCAAATGTTTAGATTAAGATTGACCAACATGGACAACTTGAAGGACTTTAAATAATCATAGGAGTATGTTAGTGGTCCATTAATATCTACTTGCATGATTTGATTTGCTCATTATCTAAATATCTATTAATTATATATTAATCTTGATATAGAAATCCATAAGATATCTTTAATAAATAAATTATATAACCTTTTATTGATTGCTTAATTGTTATCAAATATTGAAAGTTAATTAATTAGGGAAATTAAAGGTAATAAGCTTATATGGCAAAACTTTTATTGTATATTTATTTTAATCTGACTTGTTTCACATCTATTTATTAATGTATGATTAATTAATTATATATATATATATATATATTACATAATATTATTATATTAATATT
>NW_021319196.1:334216-365064 GCF_001605985.2 Dendrobium catenatum
CCTCTCGGGGTGCCATAGTCATCCAACAAAAATAATAAAATCATCCGCAAAACAAAGATGAGAAATAGGAAAATCGCCAAAAGTTCTAAAAAAGAGGCTAGGAAATTTTCAAAGAGATTAGTAATGCCTCTAGAAAAATAATCAACACCAATAATAAAAAGGACAGGGGATATCAGGTCATCCTGTCTATGTCCATAAGAAGATTTGAAAAAACCATTGCTTTTACCATTAACAATGATAGAAAAGTGAGAACCGTCAATCTAATTCTTAGTAAGGTTGATAAAATTTAAATCAAGATCAAACAAATGCATAATATTGTAAAGAAAGTTCCAATCATTGTTATTATAAGCCTTGACAATATCATGTTTTTAAATTATATTGCCACCTCTCACCTTAACATCGAGATCTTTACAAAATTCCTGGGCATAAAGAATATTCTCAGTAATACCCCGCCCTTTAATAAACCCCATTTGATAAGATGAGATAATTTTGGGTAATAATGAAATTAAATGATTCATAAGTATTTTAGAGAGCAATTTAAAAAAAAAAAGTGCACAGACTAATAGGTCTAAAGTCATTCCAAATACTAATATAGTTATCTTTGGGAATAAGCACAATTGAGGTAGAAGTAAAAAACTTAGGAATGGAATTGCAAGCAAAAAAGTCATTGACAATAGAATAAAGATCATTACTAATAATTTGCCAGGTTTTTTTAAAAAAATTAGTGGTGAAACCATCCGGCCCTAGCCTAGAATCACCATTCATGCCATGAACAATCACCTTGACTTCCTCAAGAGTAGGAGGATTAGAAAGAAGCTCATTATCCTCTTGAGAAATCAAACTAGGGATAATATCAATGTTATCAATATGGGCAACTCTAAAATCTTTATAAAATGATTAAAAGCTAGACTAGCAATTTCCAAGTCATCCTTATAAACATAGCCATCATCATTATTAATTTTAATAATAGAATTTTTGGCACATTTCCTCTAAACCAAAGCATAAAAATATTTGGTATTATTGTCACCCTAGACTACATGTTTAACAACTAGTTTTTATTTACAAAAAGTTTCCTCGTGAGCTAATAATATATAAATACTATCCTCAGCATCTCTCATGAGACTGAAATTATCATCAGAAGGAGTTAGTTGGCATTGAAACTCAATAGAGGTCACATACTCTTTAGCATTCAAAATATTAGAGAAAAGATTTTTAAAAAACATTCTGATTCCATTAGTTTAAAACTTGCTTAAGCCGTTTAAGTTTAAAACAAAATTTCCTCATGCCAAACATAGAATTATTAGGATGAAAAGGGGATTGACAATTTTCTTGAACCAAATCTAGAAAAGAATCATTGAGCAACCGCATGTTCTAAAATCTAAACTGAGAAGGAGAATTAATGTGACTCATCATAAGAGTAATAAGTAAGGGAAAGTGATCCGAATGATTCCTACTAAGATGCTCAACATCAATAGAATTAAAAGAGTTAAGCCAATAATCATTAAACAACACCCGATCCAACCTTTTCCAAAAGTGTCCATAGTTCCAAGTGAACTAATTACCAGAAAAACCAATATCCACTAAATTACATTTTATAATCATGTTGTTAAAATCCTCCATAGAATGATAGATGAGAAGAGCCTCCTATACATTCAGAAGGATTAGAGATAGTATTAAAATCCCCACATACAAGCCAAAGCACATTACAATTACTATGAAAGTGGATAAGTTGCTCTAATAACGCTTTCCTAGTGTAACGAGAAGAAGCAGCATAAACAAAAGAAGCATAGCAGTGTAAATTTAAAACCCCAATTTTATAATGCAAACTTGAGTGAAGTCTCCAATTACATCAATATGGATTTGATCCTTTCAAAGCACCCAAATCTTATTAGCAACATTAAAATAGCATATTTAAAACCCAAATATCAAGCATTGCCATTTAATTTAGTAGTGGAAATAAAAGGTCCTAATAAAATAAAATAGAAAGATTATAAATTTGACATAAATTCATAATGTATAACTTGGATGAGGGACACCCAATGCCCCTAACATTCCAAATAATAGAGTTAAACAAAAAAAAAAATGTGTTAATTACTAGTATGTGATTGGGTGGTTCTAGGAGTTTGTAAAATGATGTTCTTGTTTTTCCTCCCTCTCATACTATGAAACTTGATATAACTAGTGTCATTATCATCTTTGGAAAAACTTTTAGCCATGATTTCAATATCATTAATATAAGTAAAGGCATTACTGTGATATTGATTGGTTAAGGGAAACTTACTAACATTTGTCATACATGCCTACCTCTCACCCCGAGGCATTTTACCCTCCTCAAAAAGAGCACCCTCTTCCTCATAAATTTTATTACTCAATTCATTTCCAACATTAGCCGCCACCAAACTACTATGTTCATCCACTTGATCATTCACAATATTTTGAGAGATCATCTCATTAGTACAACTAACATTTAATAGCACCACCTCCATATCAGGCAAGTTTTTGCTAATAGCACAAGGAGTAGTAGAAGAATAGGGAACATTATTTAGGTTATTAGTGATAGCTAACATTTGTTTATCCATGTTTTGAGAGCCAAAAGCTAAATTAAAGATAGGGTTGAGATTATTTTTCTGACCAATAAGAGGATCAACACCATTAGTGTAAGGTAGTTCATTATGAGGTATTGTAGGTTGTATAGCTTCTTCAGCATTCTCCTAAACTTTAGGAACATTTCCCTCAGTAGCATCAAGAATATAAATGACATTCTTGATCCACTGAAGGAACATCCTTTCCTGTGGATTATTTGGACAAATCCTTCTCCCTCCGAAGATGAGGATGATGCATGTAACACTTATCCAAACCATGACCATGCATCTTATAGTGAGAGAAAAAATTGGGTAAATTTTCAAATTCAACTTTCTAAAAATAACCATTCAACTTATATCCAATCCAAATCTCATTAGGATTCTTTTTAGAATTATCCAGCTCAACTAAAACACGGGCCATAGACAGATGAGATACAAATACCATAGCTTAATCTGTCTATAAGGGTATATCAAGAATTGAAGCTAAGCCAAATAAAATTTGTGAGTTAAAAAAATGAAGTATAAGATTAGGAAAAGAGATCCACACAGGGGCAATAGGAGATTTATCTTAGACATCCAAATCTGGTGTCCATTTGAGTAATTTCATATGACAAGATTGAATATAATAAGATCTCCTAAAAAAATTACTATAGCTCAGATCATTGCTCAGTTCAATTGTAACATGTCACGGATGCAGTAAACTAATATAAGAAGATCCCAAAAATTTAAAATTAAGAAAGAACTTATGAATAACATCTAGATTTGGATGCCTAAGAGAACATTTACATACTAAGTTGAGAGAAAAAGGAGCGGCTAGTTACACAAAGCCAGACAACCTTTAAATGAGGTTTACACAAATTGAAGCTTACAAGAAGAAGATGAAGAGCCAGCCCAAACATCCTTAAAGGATCAGACTTGCCATTAGGAATCACAACATTTAGTGGGATAGATGATGACAGATTCATCATCTCCCAAACCAACAAACCCAAAAAAATAATCAAAATAAATTTCAAAACCAATAGAGTAAGTAGCAGAGGAATAGATAAAGGAAAAAAAATGCAGAGAAATAATGCAAGGACTGCCGAGAGAGAAGCATGGATAGAAGAACCCTATATCGCTTCAAAATCACAAGAAAGCATGAGAGTGCAATGATCCAAAAGTAATTAACACACCCAATAATGAGAGACAGCATAAAACTTTTAATCATTTATTTTTAATGTAGAATACAAATTAGGGTGTGTTGAAAAGTAAGGTGGCCAAGCTCTACTACAAAAGGCTTAGATTTCTATATGAAAGTTTGTGAGGTTTGTTAAACCCAAAGGAACTACTCCTGAGGCTAACCAGGGGGTGACTTGGCAATTTTAAAATATTTTTAAATACAAAGAAAAATCTCATTTTTTTAATCTTTTTCAATATCTAAAAACAAATAATTTTATCCTTTAATGCTGAAGCAAAGTAATTTCATAATTACAAAAGATTAGATATTTTCAACCATGGAATTATTATAAAAATTAATTTTAAAATTAAAGTGTGAAAGAATAAAATCAATATCAAATAAACGAGAGATTTATAGTGGTTCAATCAACCTGACCTACAAGCACTCCTCGGAGTCACCCATTCTAGGTATTGAACTAAACCATTAGTGCTCTTCTTTAGCCTTGATAATTAGGCAGCGAAACCCCTACAAATTCTCTTCCACTAACCCAGCGTGGTCGAGGACTGTAATCCTTTTTCTCTCTATAAGAGACAACATAGAACTTAAAATACTTTCATAGGTGGACAACCTTGAATCGTTTTCACCTTCCTTAGTGCGGTAGAGTTGCCAGGTCCTTTGACACCAAATAGATCTTCTTCTTCCCAAAACTTCTCTCAAAAAGAACCTTGAATATGATGGTACTATGGTGTAAGCTTGTTAGAGAAATCATGTGAAACCCCCACCACACTCCCTTAACCAACAAGGATCTTCTCCCTCTCAAACTCCACTCTTTACTATCTCCCTTTCAAGGCTCTCTCTTCAAGCTTTCTCTAGAAGAATAAAGACTCAATGCATGCTAAAGATGATTATAATGTATTTGGTGAAAGCTTAAATAAGGGGCTTTTAATAAACCTCAAAATTTAGTTTTAGTAGAAAAGATCATCCAGTACGACCGAAGAATTATCTAGTATGATGTGCAAAATTTGAAAAAACCCTAGAAGCTCAAATCTGGCAGCAAAGATAATCTAGTACAATCACAGGATTATCTTATACAATGTATAAAATTTGACCTGATAGTCCAGGATGATCATCGGATAGTTTAGTATGATTAGTTTAAATTTGTAATAATCATCTAGTATAATATTATGGATCTTCTTGGATAATTAGATGAATAATTATGGTATTTAATTTTATTTTATTGGGGGGTTATACCATGAAATATAAAATATCATCCAGTATTATTGTAAGATAGTCCGATATGATCTGACCATGCAATCTACCAATAATTATTCCCCTAATCATAGGATCAATTTAGGCATAATTATCATAGATTGTCTAGTACAATGTATATTGTCCTATATAATTAAAACAAAATATGAAATTTGAAATCATACCTAAATTATGATTGACAGCTATTTTTTAAGATCAGAATTGATCATCCTGCATGATTTAAATCATCCAGTATGATTAGTTAGATGTGCTAATCATATAGTATGATATAAATTGTATAGTGCGATTAGTTAAAAATTTGAACTTGTTGTTTTGACTCAATATCAGTCCCCCTGACTATTGTGTGCATGGTCACCAAGTTAGCATACACTCTTATAGGACTTGACTCAAGAAATAAAAAATATATCAATGAATATTACAAAAATCTATACATCATAACCTATTATATCTAATCTTGTGTCTTGAATCTTCTTTGGATGGTGCATGGTGCTCGAAAAATATTAGAACACGCATAAACAAATATATGCTGCAAATATAAGTAGACATAAGGATGTAAGCCATAATATTTTTTATAATAAAAAACATAAACTCAAGAGCTTGAGTTAAAACACTATCTTTACACAGTATTGATTTAAATATGATTGATTACTTTAGTTTTTATCTTTAGAATAACTTATGACATTGTACATAAAAAGAAAAATCATTTTCTTGTAAGATTCCGAAAGACAATGATCTTTAAAGAAAGAAAAATAATTTTCTTTTACAACTTCTATTTGTACAACAATCATCTTTAATATTTTTATTATTCTTTACACTATATAACTCAATCAAACTAAATAAAAATCTATATAAAGCATTTACTTTATAATTATCTCTTTACATTTATATCAAGTGTTATATACATCTATTTTCTATAGGAAAGTAAAAGAGTAATACATATAAGGAATGTAATAGTGTAAATGCAGGTGTGTAGAACTTAATACATCTAATTTTGACCTCATTTTTATGAAGTCATAAGAACCAATCCATATTTATACATATTGATCTATTGGTTGAGAATCACCCCCAGCTGTCAATCATCTAGAACTGCAATTCAATCAAAATCGAGACTTTAATCTAGTTGAAAATCCATATTCTAATTCAAACCTCAATCCAGCCTTCAAACAAATCTACAACTTAGCTTCAGCCTTATCCAATAAATAAAAATAATTCAATTGATTATAAATTATTTAGGTAATTCAAATTCAATCCTTAAAATCCAAAATCTAGATAAAACTAAAAAATCCTCACAAAAATACAAGGCTAAAAGCTATGTCCTAAAAGACATTTTTACTAATTTTTAAAAAATTTCAAACCCCAGTCAAATGACTTCCAAATCATGACTTATCGATTTGAGCTCATTTTGAAACTTTTAGTCTTAGAAACTTAATCTATTTTTATATGTTATAAAACCTATAAATATTTATAGCTTATGCCACTCGACCCTCTACCATATGGAATTTGACCATGGAGCCTCCTCCAAAGCCTTTAATCAAGTCAAGACCCATTAAAAAGATTTGACTACATTTTGGTGGACCCACTTTAACCCCTAATTGATAAGGGGTCAAAATGACAAAAATGCCCCTGGAAACCAAATTGATGTTTTCTTTAAACTATAACATAGCCTAGTCAAATCAAACCCATAAACCTCCTTTAATGCATCCTTAACACCATTAGGAATGCATATGACTCAAACCCAGACCCTGGGTAAACTAGGATTGAATCAATTGCCATTTAAGGCTACCAATGTGTTTATTGAATCTATTTAAGCTCTCAAACCCATCATAAAGGCTGATCCAAACACGCACAAGCTTGCTTGAAGTGAAACCATCTTGATTTTACATGGTCAAAATTAAGTTTATAATTAAAACCTTGCACTATATGTGCTCATGCATTCAAATTTTAAACCCAATGCCTTAAGAATCCTTAAAATAAATTTATTTGATGCCTTGAACACTTCCAAGATCTCCTTAAGTTAAATAACATGCATTTTAACTAACACAACTCATTTTGACTTGTTAAAATTCCATTTAAGCTCTTATAATTTCATTCAAATTTAAATCCTTAAGCATTAAACCCTCTCCTACCTATCAAACCAGCATTCAAGACCTCCCTCCAAGCTACCTCAGTACCACATGACTTTTGAATGGTTAAGTTAGTCAACAAAATGATAATAAGTAGTTAAGTGGTCAAACTCCTATCTTAATTAAATTCACTCTGTTATAAGCTATCTCAAGGGCCAAAAAATCCTCTGGAGGGTTCTTAAAACTATTTTAATCCTTTATATTAGGCCTAAATAAATCCATATGGCCCCATGTTCTCATAATATGCCAAAAACCCCTTTTCATGTCCTTTCCTTGCCTTTACCATTTATTCCCTTCCTCTTAACAACCATAGGCCAGGTGGCATTAATCCTAGCACCCTTCCAAAGAGATCTCAGACCTTCAGTCAACCTAGAGCATTTTGAATTGAATAAAAGGAGTGAAATTAACTCATTCATAACCTAACACTATCTCACTCAATCACTCTTCTCCAAAATTTCTTCATCTTAAAAACTCTTCCAAAATCCTCTCCACATATTTCCCATCCCATTCCAAGAATTTTTCCACCATGTTTAAGTTGAAACCATATTTTTTTGTAGAGAGAGGGATTTTTTTTTTTTTTTTTTGAGAAGATGCAAATTGCATTAAATGAAAACGAAGCTATTACAAATTAGAAGTGAAATAACCTAATGGAAATCCTTCCAAAACTTGTGAAAGGAAGCCTTATTAAAATAAAATTAAGAAAAAGAAGTATATTTGAAAGGTATAAAATTTCATAAAGAAAATAAGATCCTGTACTTCTTATTTTAAACAAATTGGGGTGGAGGGGATACCAAAAATTAAACAACCCAAAAGGTTGGTTGGTATCCCAGAATTCTCGATTAAGTAAAAAATAAAGAATAGAAAGATTCTCAAATTTCCACTATCTATCCCCATCTTTCAAATACCCACTAATGCTTATTTTAAAACATAATTAATAATAACCATAACAACTAATAAAGGAAAAAAACATAAAATAAAAGCAAGGTTATTCATGTTTTGATGACTACTGGATCTTCATTTCCTCCATCTTCATATAAACCATGCTAGGACATTCAAGACACCAATCATCATGCTCCATAGTCTTATAAAGTAAAAGCTTCCTTTTAAGGACTACACTATCAGTGAAATGACTTATCACATTCAACCATAGATATCTAATTTCCTTCAAGACATTTTCCATTTCTTTTAATACGAGCCTTCATCAGCCATTCAATCTTATTTATGTCATAAAAGGTGAAGTGAAACCATCACTTTCACCAGTATTCCCAATTTTCTTCCTCTAAGGCTGCCTTTCATATGCCCAAAAGAATTCAAATATTTGTTTAACTTCTTCTTATGCTGAATAGATTTAGGCGACAAATAAAATTTACCATCTTCAATCAATCATTCCTTATCATTAACATTATCTATATCAGACAAGGAATTAGCCGTAATAGAGTGTGGCTTTTCAAAATCTGGAACATTACCTTCTGTAGCCACACCAACAAGATCATCTCCACCATTACCTTCTTTGATTACTTGTACAATCCTGTTCTCAGAGAGCTCAACTTGATGAATAGAAACATCAAATCTTTCATCCAGAATACTTTTTTCCATAATTTTGTACTCCATCTTCTTTTGGATCAACAATAAAAGTTTCTAAAAACTGAGCCATATTTTCCAAATAGATCCCTTCAATGTTTGTATCTAACGAATATAAGTTTGCCTGCTCAACCAAAATAGTAATACTTGATTTCTCTGCTTTCATTCTAGCCCCAATCTCAGAATCATGACATAACACATTAAATTTATTAGCATTTTCCATATGACCATGAGAAGAATACTTATTAAAATTTCCAACTTAAGGATGGGCTATTGAAATCTGATTCTAGTTCTGCAACTTATTCAACCTTTTATTCTTAAACTTCACGTGTATCCAAGGACCGTATGCTTTAAAATGAGCACTAGCTATTTCTTCTAAACCCCAAACTTTATTTCCATCATTCAATACTTTCTAATGTATTTTAATTTGATTTTCTTTTAGAGAATCCAAGCACATTTCAATCATATGGCTTATCTTACCACATTTGAAGCATAAAGATGAGATTTTTCTCATCCTCTACTTTTTGAAAAAGTTTGCCATAAAAACCATCAATCCAAACTCCATTGGTTAATTTAAAGTCTAGATTAATTTGAACACAGGCTCTTGTGAATTCTTGTCTTCCCCATTTAAACATTTTACCATCCAAGAACAATGGAACTATTATCTTTGAAACAATCTTCATAACATTCACCTCATCCCAACAATGTAAAGGCAAATGAGGCAACTGAATCCAAATTAGTTAGGATAAACCTTTTAATAAGGTTGGAGAAAATTGAGGTGTCCATTTATCCATCCCTATTATATGTCCACCCACAAACCATGGATCTCCACTTAGAACTTCTTCCATTATTTGAGAAGATTGGAAAGAACACAAAATCCAATCTAGGCCCAATGAGGTGAGATGAAAGGTTCCAAATCTATTTCATTGTCTCCCCAACTAAATGCTATAAATAGAAAAAGGAACACCTTTAATAAACACTTTCACCACAAGAGATTTTTGAAGAAGTTTAACATTCTCACATACCTTATCCAAATTCAGCTTAACCATATTTGCATCAGCTTCATCTTCAAGAACATGATCCACACAGTTCACTTTAATATGATAGGTCTTAAATTAATCATTCATTGACCCAAATTTGCTATTATTAGTGTTCGGTATAGCCTTCATACCCTTCTCCATTTGTAATTCTTCATCAGCACTCAAAAACCTTTATCTTAAATTATCACCTCTAAATTCAAATTTAAATTTTCCTATTTTTCTGCATCATTTTCAGCAACAAAGGAAACTCTGCTGACCTTCAATTTTAAACCAATAGAAGATGAAGCCTCCGAGTCGTTTGCCATTCCCGAAAGAAAATTCTTAATTGAGAAGGAAGGAAGAACCGAATCTTTTTTCTCTAGGGATTTAATTAAATCATTTCCCTTACTCAGCACTGAAGCAGGCTCATGCATAGTATTTAAACATCCTTCATTCATCATCAAAGGTCGTTGTTTATACAATCCTTCCTGATTTGAAATACACCTACTTTTGGATCCACCATGATGTAAATCATTAGGATTCCATGCAGAGTAGGGAATGGAGGTATTCTAGTCATCAGCAACTGATGACTAACAACCCTCCACCCCCATTCAAACTAGCCGAAAAATGAGGATTGGAAGAATTCCAAAAAAATGAAGCTTTCTCACTCTAAAATCATGGAGTCTCACTCTAGCATTCCTACTGATGATTAACACCACTGGAGCCAAGATTTATATTTAATAAAGAGATAAATAAGTGATTTAAAGATATCTATTAACCTAGCTAGAAGTAAATCTCGAAGTACTTTATAAAGTTGTAGAGGACCTCTCCACCTTTCTAATAAGCCTATGATTATCAAAATTGACCCACAAGTTATAAATTTATCTTCATTTTAATTTATAAAATCAAACTTTTATTTCTCTTTAATGCCAATGCATGGAGTGTTAAAACTTCATAGATTGAACGATTAGGGTATCTAGATCCTACATTTAAATTTTCAACGAATTTGGATGGTCAATTTGATAGTTATGGCCATTTTAATTTTTAGTACAAAATGAACTAAAATGCTCTATTTTGAGAAGAACCATATGATCTCAATACACATGCAATTGGATAGTGTGATAGGCATCAGATGACATGAATCATCCAATGAAACAAATAGTGGATTACAAGTAAAATTGTAGCTGATGATGTGGCAAAATTTGGGATACCTATGTAACTCGTGTTTGGTTTGACAGATGAAGCTAACCGCTGATGAGTATAAGTGAACACCGTATATAATTACCATGTGTTGAAATCATGAGCTACCATGTGTCTTACAATGCCATTGTGCCATAGTATAAGCCACATGTCATGCCATAACACTGCCACCTGGCCTATTGTCAAAATTTTCCTAAAATTAATTAAAAATTAGATTAAATGGCCAAATCTAAAAAAATTTACCAAATATCCATTTTTTGTCTAAATTTGTTGTTCTTGGGCTCATTGGAATTGTCGAGAATATAAACTTATTTTAAAATTTAATTTGACTTATTTAGATCACTGTATATATATAATTATTAAGGTTTTAATTAAAATAAAGTATCTTTGATAACTCTCAATCTACTCGTTTGATTTAGCTCAAATTTGGGAAAGAAAAATTAATGTCTGATACCCACATGCCATAAAAGTTCCAACTATATTTAATTTTTAGAATATGTCGAATGGAATTTACAATGTTTTGGATCATATTTTGACCCAAAAATTTTGAAAATTTATAACTTATGCACAACATAGAATTAGCCAAGTATTCTTCTATGGTTTGTGTAATTTAATGTAATTGTTAGATAAATTTTATTTCAAACTTATTGAAACACAAGTGACCCCTAGGAAAAATAATTAAGGTTAAGGTCTAGACATGTTAGAAAATTCCTAGAAACTTCTACACACATCCAATAGGAGTGAAACTTGGTAACCTTAAACTTAGTGACATTTAACACCTTAAGTTAAAATTTCATAAGACTTTGTGCTTATTAGGTTAGAAAATTAAACAATTTAAAATATAACCCTTTTAGGGACCAATAATATTAAAAACATTACCATAAACCAAATTTAAATTAAAAAATTGCAAATAATAGATCAAAATGACAAAAATTCAATTCAAAACTTAATAAAATTAAAATCCCTTTAATTCAACTTTGTATTTAAATATAATATAAATTTAAGTAAAAAATATTATTTAATTAATTAAAAATAACTCTAAAAATTTGACCTTTGGAGGTGATTAAAAGAAGTTCAAATTTAATTTGTATTCAAATCATTAAAACCCATTAATTAAATAAATTAAATAATTTAATTAAATACCCAAACTTCTAAAATTCATAAGTAATTCCACAAATATTTAGATTGAGCAAACTAAAGGGCATTTGATTGTATTCGAGGGCCTACTATTTATTTAAAATATCATACCACCAAAAATAATTTAAATTTAAAAAAGTTAACTTTTTGGTCAATCTTACGTTAGAATTTCTACTCAAACTTAAAAAATTCATATCTTAATGTAGAAAAATCCAATTCTACTAAACTTAGAGTTCAATTAATAACTTTTCTTGAAATCAACCTTAATCAAAATGTCAAATTTTAACCCCTTTAATTAATACTTTTAAATAATTCAAATAATTTAATATTTAGTTTAAAAATCCAAAAAACTTTCATCCAATGATAAAAACAAAGAATAAATCACTTAATTAAAAATTTACCAACTTTTAAGCTTCATCTTATTTAATTCACTTAGTTATAAAGGCGAACACTATGTAACCGAAGCCTATGAGTCTATTAGCTTAGCTCTTTAGAAGGTGAAAAATACTTCACAGCCCCAATGAGCAATAAAAGTGGTAGCCATTTAATATTTAAAATACATCTTAAAATTAATTTTAATTCATTAATATTTAAACTCTAACTAAACTTTCACTTAAGCCTTTCAACCAACTAGAACATCAAACAACTTTAATGGATTGCTCTATAAAAAAATTCTACAAACCATATATATATATATATATATATATATATATATAACTACTTGAGATATTGAATTTGATTGTAACTACTTAGGATAGCCGTACAAGTTAAACTTTTCAAATTTAAATATAATTTGATTTCAATTGAGATGTAATGTTAATGTGATTTGAGATGGGATAAAAATCTAGTTTGGAATTCAAATAGGAAAGAACACCGCCCAGGAGAGTTCTTATCCATTTGGAAATCTAAATCTTAAAAGTTTTAAAATAACCAAAGGGAAAAGATAATAACCCCTTTGGGGAAGTTTCCTTTCATTTGGATATCTAGATCTGATGGATCCAATAATTTTGCATAAGGTAAAAGATGTGAAGATGAAGAAGAATCATATTCTAAAAATCACATGAGTCTTAGGAGTAGAATCCAGGTTGTTGTTAATGGTACTCATCCACTTTAGTTTTTCTACAGACCCAAGTATATACAATTAAGTGGCACTTTCCACATGGATGTTCAATTTGAATACTAAATTTAAATGATTATGTAGTAGAAAAGACATACTTTTCTAGCTTTTCTTATTGCATGGTAGTTTTGTTTTAGCCTAGAAATCAAAATAAATCTTGCAAGGGAATGTTAAAATGTTTTCTACTTCACTTAATAAAAAAAGTATCAAGCCACATAAAAAATCTAATGATTTTAATAAGTAAGATCAGATCATTAAGAGTTTGCATGCTTGATATTACACTTTTTCTATCTTGTTAGGTACCTCCTTGTCTTCGGGTTATGAAGGCCACCTGATCTATTAGGGTGCAGTCCTATCAAGGGGATGTTATGAAATCTTTAGGATAAAATATATTTTGAAGCCTTTTCTTAAATCTGGTTTATATTTTATTTAGGCATTCAACAAGTCATTCAACATACATTGCATTAGAAATAAATATAAATGAGTATAAAATTTAATTACATTCTATTTCAAATTTCAAATCACCCTACATAAGTCAGGGGGACAATTAGGTTATGCTCTAGTTATCATCCCCATTCCCTCAAACTTAGTTAAAAAATTTCCCTAGCACTCTTGCATAAAATTTGGGTATGTCCAGATTTTCACTACATTATCCAGGTTTGGATAATTGTTTGCCATGGCCTAATTTAGAATTAGGTTCTAAGGTCGGTTTACACTATAAGACCTCAACCTTCGAGAATCTAATCCCAACCTTCTTATTAAATTGACAACTCAAATTAAATCTTTAGAAATAATAAATTTAAAGCTCAACACATAGGGTAGATTGAGGTATTTGTGAACTATTTCAAAATCCCAAAAACTTTCTACTTTTCCTCCATTGATCCCTAAAATAATTATCAAACTTTTATCTAATCCCATTTGAATTTCAATCCTCACATCTTTGATATCACTCTGTGAAAACTTTTAATGCAATTTTTGCAGTTATTTTAATCGAGAGTGTTCATATAAAACTATGGTTCCCTATGATGTAATTAACTATGAGATCTTGTGCTCATAGAAGATTTAAAATCAAGATAAAATTTTAAAAAAAAAACCAATTGTTCAAAACGAAATTAATTATCTTTTCGAAAATTAAAGTCAAAATCAATTATCTTTATCATCATCTTTAAATGATCAAGAGTTAATGATATGTTCTTTCCTCGAGAAGATATAAATATTATTCTCATAACTTTGATTATGAAATTAATGATAGTTTATCCCAATTATCATAGTTAACTACTTGATTGAACGATCATTTTGACTTTTTGGGGTCATATATAGTTCTTGCTCGAATTTGACTACGATAATCATGATGAATTTTCAATCCTATAAATTGAACTCACTAGTGAATGATACATTTTCCTCCTCAGGTTATATATCATTCATAATGTTGTGATCAATTTAAAATTTCAAATTCCATAAATTAGTTTCTCTGAAAGAAAATTTATATATTCAAATACTAATGCAATATAAAAATGTCTAAGGTGCACCAACAAGAAAGATAATCATATATAACTTCTAGATTACATGAAAGCATGTTTAAAAAAAAAAAACCATGCAAGCAAGTTATTTGCATCACATTAATTCACTCCACCGGCCTAGCCAAGGCTAAAGTCAACATCCCTATCAAACCATCTTTAGTGTGTGTGTGCGTGTAAAAATTGTGTGGTCTGGAAATGTCCTAAATTATTTATTATTTAATGTTTTTAAACATTTTATTTTTAATTTATTTTAGATCAAAGGTGATTTATTTTAATTTAAAATTTAGTGTTTTATAATTTAGGATTTGTTTTAAAGAAGATAGTTTAAATATTGAATTATTTATTTTAATTTTTATAATGGTTTGGTCAACCTTGATCTACATCCACTTCTTGAAGTCCTTACTATGTTACCTCCTGGTAATTACTCTTATTGCATATCTATTTTTTTCTTGTGCGCTAACATTTAAGTTCCACCATACACTATGTAAAAATGATCAGCCCAAGATTGAGTAGAAAAGGGACAAAGGGTCTTGAAGATTCTATAATTTCCCTTCTATTATTTTAACATTTCTTTACTCAATTATGTATCTGTTGTATGTTGAGCTTGGCAACCATTCACACACGCACACTAAAGGGAGAGAGTTAGTAAAAAAATTAGAAGTTGAATTTCTGAACTAATCATATTTTATGATCTAAATTGTACTCTATGATTAGCTAATCAAAAAGTCATTAAAATGGTTATTTATGATAATTAATGCAATCTAATATATTTGAACTTTATGATACACATCATATAGGATGATTAGTTGAAATTAGGATCCTAATCTCCAGTAATAATTTAGGCAATATTTCGAATTTCAAAATTTATATGAATTGTATTGTATAATAGGTATTGTACTATACTATATAATTAAATCTTGCCTAAATTAATCCTATAATTTGGGGAATATAGTTGGTTTAATAATCCAATAAGGTAATACTAGACGATTTGAGGCAATCATACTGTATGTTCTGATTCTTGCATTGGTAGATAATGTATCATCACCTTTTATATAGGATGATAAACCATATTATTTTAACCAAACATAGTGGGCTTTCCTTTGTATAATGCTAGATGATTAGTTCAATACATTGAATTTATCATACAATGCTCTGTAATTCATAAAGTACTAACATGGTGATTTGAACTAATCATGCCAAATGATCTTATTTTATACTACATGATAAATATTAACAAAATTGAATTTTAGGAATTTGTGTATTGCCTTGTACTTAGTCTCTCTCAATTGACTTCTTTAATGTCTTTGGCATCTGAGTGTTCTTGAGATTGAGCTTGAATATGAAAATTTAGGAGGGCGTTGGGAAGAAGAAAGATAGAGAATGTGTGTGAGGGGTTCACACAATTTCTCCAAGTTTCTTTCCTTGTTCCTCCAAGGGTCTGTCTTCCTTGGGTGGATCTAAGAAGAAGTTATCCAGCCTAAGTACATGGTTCTCAGCCACCACCAGGAGGATGAGAAAGGAATTTGTGGTTCTCTTCCATCAACTAGTGAGTGTGAAAGAAGTTTTTTATTCTGTGCTATCACCAAGAGGGTGAGAAAAGAGTTAGAGGTGCTCTGCCTTCTTTAAGAAGGATAAAATTATTTAAGGATAAAATATCATCTACTTTTTTACGTAAGCAATTTTTTTTAAGTTTACTAATTCACCCCCCTCGTGGGGTGCCTAGGGACAAGATCACTTAGGTTTAACATCCTTATTGTACTTTCAATTGGAATCAGAAAGGTGTTCAAAAATCATGTTTTAGGAAACCTTGAGGAAAATAATCCATGACACATTTCAAAAATAGGAAGACCATTAAAGGTTAATCTATTACTTGTCCACATTCATTTGACAACATACCATTTTACTTTTTGAAATTTTGAATGTTTACCTTTTTATAATCTATTGATTTTTGCATGTGGTTCTTAGTATAAGATGGTTACAATATAACATCCCATCTCTTTAATGGCATTAAAATTGAATTAACTTTTAATGAATGGAGCAATGAGGGTAGGAACATAGCTCAAATGAATGGTACGTGTTTATTTATTTATTTATTTTTCTTCTCTTAAGTCTAAAGATTACTTGAGAGTATCTACCTATACCATTGGTAAGGAAATATTGAATAAACCATGTATTACAAATAAGGGAAACTATGATGTAAAATAATATAAGCTAAATATTATATTTCATGATTATAAACTATTCTGCATGAAATCTAGAGAAACCATTAATGACATACATGACAATTGATATACACAAATCATAACATCACTGCAAGCTTTAGGAAGAGAATTCTCCATTTTTGAAAAGGGTAAGAAAATTTTATGTTGCCTACCCAGTGCATATGATGCAAAAATACTACAATCTTAGAGTAAAAAAGATTTAAATATTTATTCTATTGATTATTTTCTTTGGTCACTCATTGCGTAAGAGCAAGGTGTGAGTCAAAGAGTAATTTATGAAGGTGATAAGAATGAGAAGAATGTGGCTATGAAAGAAAACAACTAGGATACTGATTGATTTGTAGCGGAGGTGGATAATGACATTACATTGATGACCCAACAGTTCAAAAATTTCTTAAGGAGAAAGCAAAAGCTTCATTAACTACAATGGAATAAGAGTAAAAGTAATAAAAATTTTAAAGCAATATTTGACACAATATGATTTGAATGTAGGAATCCTTGACATCTTTGAATAAATTACCCAAACCTAAAGACGCAAGGTTAAGGAAATTGATAAGGAAAAAGGGAAATTCTTGAATCGGAAGCATAGGACATAGAAGGTATTCTAGCCAACACCACCTCAAAATCATCAAAATAAGAAGCATAGGAGGAAGTAATAAACATGTGTCTCATAGATAACAATAATCTTAATCAGACTAATTAAGATGAGGAGAACACTCACACAATACCTAATGATAGTATGCGGTACTTTGATAGTAGATGCTCAAGGCACATGACTTGAGATTTGAAGCAATTTATCTTACTGGAGGCTAGATCAAGAGGCAAGGTCACACTTGGGGAAAACACTAGGAAAGTGTTTGGCTCAATTATAATTAGAAATTCTAAACTTTTTATAATTAAAAATGCATTATTAGTTGATGGCCTAAAGCATAACTTAATTTGCATTAGTTAAGTATTTGAGAAGGGTTTTGATATAAAATATTTATCAACAAAATGCATGATTAGCTTAAATGGAAAACTAGTCTTAGAAAGAAAAATTATAAATAGTGTTTATATGCTTGATTTGAACTACATTGATTATTCAATTTTCTGGTATTTAAAAACTATAATTATTGAATCTATCTATCACATAGATGATTATGTAATGCAAGCATGAAAGCACTTAGCAATATTACCCAAAAAGTCCGAGCTAGAGACATACCCATGTTAGATTTTACTAAGGATCACCTATGTGATGCCTTCCAACTAGGAAAATAAATTAAGTCTTCATTCCATTTAATTGAGGACATCAACACCTCTAGCCCACTAAAATTTTCCATATGTACCTATTTGGACTCGTTAGTACTACAAGCTTAGAAGGGAGCTTATATGAATTTCTAATCATTGATGACTATTCTAAATTCACTTGGATTAGATTCCTAACACAAAGGAGTGAATCATTCCCAAATTTTATGACTTTCTCTACCTAAATACAACAAAAACTAGGATGTGGAATATCAAACATTATAGTGATTATAGTTGAGAGTTTGAAAATAAGAGATTTGAATATTTTTATTAGCAGATAGGGATAAAACATTACTTTTATACCCCTAGGACCCCTTAGCAGAATGGAATGGCTAATGTTTACACCAACAAATTCATGCTTAAAATTGATTGTTTGATCGCCAAATTTATCAATGATTTCAAAAGGAAAATATTTTGGAGCATTGACTTCCTGTGAATCTCCAAGTTCATGTTATACACATGTTGAATGGGTACTATACATATTTAGGAATAGAATAATATGAAAATCACTACCAAGAGTGCACTGTAAACATTGCTTCCGCATGACAATTCCTATAAGTTTTTTTGGAAAGGTAAAAGTCATAAATCTAAATTTATCTGGTCTTCATGGAGATATTGTTGCGTGTTATGGAGGAAGGAGCTTGGGGGTGTAATAATTTGGTGGATTTGGTGCATGCATTTTATTTTAAATTATTGTATAATTTTTATACCAAAACTTGCCTTCAATCCAAATTCATCACTGCTAAGTATTTTATTGGAAAACATTTAACTATTTGCTCATGTAATAAGGGGGATTTGATAGTTTGGAAAAGATTATGCAATATAAAATGGGACATATTAGTTAGGGTGTTGGAAGTGCTATGTTATTTTTTTAGCAGGATCATTGGTTGGGGAATTCTTCCATTGACCATATGCTTAATACTTCTTTTACCATTGCTATCAAAGTTAACTCATTTATTGATAATAATTATTGAGACTATAATAAATTAGTGAAAGTTTGTTAGGGATGTTAAGCCCTTAAGAACTAGCCCAAGCTAACCAAGAGGGGGGTGAATTGGTACTTTAAAAAAATTATTCAATCAAAAACAAAATCTCAACCAAACTAAAATTCACCACAATGAAATTTAACGTCCTGAAATTAAAAGTGGAAAAAGAAGTTGAAAAGAGCACAAAAATTTATATTGGTTTGATCAACTCAACCTACATCCACTCCTCGGAGGCACCCTCCAAGTATTTCACTAAATTTAGTTACTCTCTTTTTGGTCCCACAGCAAGGCGAAGAAGCCTGTATAAAACCTCCTTTCCACCGACAACAGATGATGTGACCAAAAATAGAGAACTCTAAAAGTAGACAAAAAATTTCCTCTATGAGTGTGTGTGTAAGGTTACTTAGCATCAGGAACCACATCATTTACAATAGACTCAAGAAAAGGAAAAGTTTACAAACTGACTCAAACCTAGTCTACCTAATCTTGAGCTGGTTGAAATTATAGTTTAATCTTGTGGAGCTGAAATATTAGTACGCAAGGAAGTTGTAGAGAAACATAAGTGTTATCTATCATCAAAATTATACTCCCTAAAAGTATATTTGCAATAATCTCCCTCTTTTTGATGATGGCAAACACAAAGTAATTGAAGCAGTTCAAAGCAGTTTTAACAGAAACAAGTAAAAAAAAAATAACCATAGTTCAACTATCATAATAAACTAGTACATCTACTCCCCCTTTTGACATCACAAAAAGGAGGAGGAAAAAAAAAATAACACGAACTACTAAACAGAAGTAAAACAACATCACATAAAAATAAGCAAAATAAAAGAAAGACAGCCCTTGATCATTCGAAGGAGGAGGTTGTGGTGGTGGATGTGGCTGAAAGTAAATGGAGAGAGTCACAAATTGCTCCCCAAGATAGTCCATATCTTGATCATGCTGGATCTGCTGGTGAACTATATAAGCATCGAAGTGAGCAACATCCTCTGCATGTTGCTGCTCCTGTGCAGCGATGAAGGTCTCAAAGTGAGTCTCCCACTGGTCGAATCGCTTCACTAGCTAATCCAACTGAGAGTGCTGGTGGAGTGGAGTAGGGGCAGGAACAGGTGCAGGAGCTGCCTCCTCCTTAGCTCCCTTGTCTTCCTTGTGCCCCGAGTGGAGTCGAGTACTGCGAAGAATGTAGAAGGAGTTGTTTCAATAGAATACAAGCTAAAAATTTGGTGGGACAGGATATTAGAGGTTTTATTTTGATTCTAAGACATAAGTAATGATATGTCCTAGGGCAAGATTGGGCTTCCTCTTATATCTTGGATCTCAAATAGTGGTCTTTGTTTTTTTGTTTTTTTGTTTTTTTTTTTTTTTTTTTTTTTTTTTAAATTGCAGTAGCAAATGCATTAAACGGGAAAATCTCAAATAGTGGTCAGAAGCTCAATGTAGCAAATAATCAAATTAGTGGCATTCAATAGTCTTCATTACATTTAATTAAGGACATCAACACCTCTAGCCCACTAAAAATTTTCCATATGAACCTATTGGACTCATTAGTACTACAAGCCTAGAATGGAGGTTATATGAATTTCCAATCATCGATGACTATTCTAAATTCACTTGGGTTAGATTCCTAACACAAAAGAGTGAATCATTACCAAATTTTATGACTTTCTCTACCTAGATACAATAAAAATTATGATGTGGAATATCAAACATTATGGTGATTATAGTTGAGAGTTTAAAAATAAGAGAGTTAAATATTTTTTTAGGAGATAGGGATAAAACATTACTTTTTTACCCCTAGGACCCTCCAACAGAATGGAATTGCTAATGTTTACACCAGCAAATTCATGCTTAAAATTGATTATTTGATCGCCAAATTTATCAATGATTTCTGAAGGAAAATCTTTTGGAACATCGGCTTCCTGTGAATCGGCAAGTTCATGTTATACATATGTTGAATGGGTTCTATACATATTTAGGAATAAAATAATATGCAAATCACTACCAAGCGCGCATGGTAAACATTGCTTCCCCATGAAACTTCCTATATGTCTTTTTGGAAAGGTAAAAGTGGTAAATCTAAATTTATCTAGTCTTCATGGATATGTTATTGTGGTGATATGGAGGAAGGAGCTTTGGGGTGTAATAATTTGGTGATTTGGTGCATGCATTTTCTTTAAAATTATTGTTTAATTTTTATACCAAAACTTTCCTTCAATCCAAATTCATCACTGCTAAGTATTTTATTGGAAAACATTTGACTATTTGCTCTTGTAATAAGGGGGATTTGATAGTTTGGAATAGATTGTGCAATACAAAATGGGACATATTAGTTAGGGTATTGGAAGAGCTAAGTTATTTTTTTGGCTGGATCATTGGTTGGGGAATTCTTCCATTGACCATATGCTTAATTCTTCTTTTACCATTGCTATCAAAGTTAACTCATTTTTTGATAATAATTATTGAGATTATAACAAATTAGTGAAGTTTTTTAGGGATGTTATGCCCTTATGAACTAGCCCAAGCTAACCAAAAGGGGGGTGAATTGGTATTTAAAAAAATCATTCAATCAAAAACAAAATCTCAACAAAACAAAAATTCACCACTAAGAAATTTAACATCCAGAAATTAAATGTGGAAAAAGCAGTTGAAAAGAGCACAAAAATATATAGTGTTCGATCAACTCGACGTACATCCACTCCTCGGAGGCACCCTCCGATTATTTCACTAAACTCAGTGACTCTCCCACAGGAAGGCAAAAAAGCCTGTATAAAACCTACTTTCAACCAACACCGGTGAGGCAGAGAACCCAACTCCTCTTGCTTCCTCCTAAAGTACGCAGAGAACCTTGATCGATTGCTGAAGTAGACCTCTCTCGAACCTCCAAGAATAAGGGATGAAAATTGGAAAAGGTGACTTGGATCCTTGCTTTGAGCAACCTTTGTGAAACCCCTCACAAACTTCCCCTCATAAGATCCTCTCTCTCTCTCTCTCTTTCCCTTTCTCTCCCTCTCCTCTAAACTGTCTTAGGTTAAGACAACAGCAAAAGATGATCCCTTAGGTAGAATAAGAGCTCTTAAATAAAAGAGTTTTAAAATAGCTTTAATTTAAACAAACCAACTTTATCATCCAGGATGATATCAATCTAGATGATCAGCGCAAATTTTACTCAATCAGCCCAAACAATTTGGGACTATCAGATGGTTTTTATTCATATCATCCAGGCCGATATGATATTATCCTGTATGATTAGTATAAATCCTTGAATATCATCCAAAAAATCACACTAAATTGATATCTAGATGACAAAAAATAGCTTGATCGTCCACGCCGATCTCACGATCCTCCCAGATGATTAGTTCAAATTTGTGAAAATCGTCCAGAGCATCACCCTGAATAGTAGCTGGCCAATGTTGAACATCTAGGAACAACTAAGGTTTTTTTAAATAATCATCCCGGTCGGTCCTACGATCGTCCAGGACAATTTGATTGAGCAATCAAACCTTAATTGCTTTCCTTAATAACCAGATTAATTTAGGCATAATTCTATTTCATCATCCAGGATAATGTCTTGGACAATATCCTAAAATAAATAATACCTAAATAAATCTGGCAGCTGGTTCTTTCTGATTTAAGCCTATCA
Source organism: Dendrobium catenatum (assembly GCF_001605985.2). Taxonomy (NCBI): domain Eukaryota; kingdom Viridiplantae; phylum Streptophyta; class Magnoliopsida; order Asparagales; family Orchidaceae; genus Dendrobium; species Dendrobium catenatum. The sequence continues at coordinate 357,053 of NW_021319196.1, forward strand.
ATCCAGCCGAAACAAATATCATCCAAAATGATGCGCTTAATGACGGTTGCCGTAACCAAAATACCTTAATTAGGGTTTCTATTTTGAACAGATTGTCCAGGACAATTTATGGATCATCATAGATGATATCACCAAAAATAGAGAACTCTAAAAGTAGACAAAAATTTTCATCCATGTGTGTATGTGCAAGGTTACTTTGCATTAGGAACCACATCATTTATAATAGACTCAAGAAAGGGAAAAGTTTACAAACTAACTTAGACCTAATCTACCTAATCTTGAGTTGGTTCAAATTATAGTTTGATCTTGTGGATCTGAAATTTTAGTAGGTAAGGTAGTCGTAGAGAAATAAAAGTGTTATCTATCATTAAAATTATACTCCCTAAAAGCATATTTACAATAATCTCCCTCTTTTTTATTATGGAAAACACAAAGTAATTGAAGCAGTTCAAAGCAATTTTAACAGAAACAAGTAAAAAAATAACCACAATTCAAATAGTTCAACTATCATAAAAACATAACAAACTAGAACAGATTAGAATAGTATAAACTAGTATAGCTACTCTCCCTTTTGACATCACAAAAATGAGGAGGGAAAAAGACAAATAACACAAACTACTAAACAAAAGTAAAATAATATCACATAAAAAAGCAAAATAAAAGAAAGATAGCCCCTGATCATTCGAAGGAGGTGGTGGTGGTAGTGGATGTGGCTGAAAGTAACTAGAAAGAGTAGCAAACTGCTCCCCAAGCTAGGTCATATGTTGATCGTGCTGGAGCTACTACTGAGCTATATAAGCATCGAAGTGAGCCACGCCCTCCGCATGTTGCTGGTCCTGTACAACGATGAAGGTCTCAAAGCGAGTCTCCCATTGGTCGAATCGCTCCACTAGCTGATTCAGCTGAGAATGCTGGCGAAGTGGAGTAGGTGCAGGAACAGGTGTAGGGGCTGCCTCCTCCTCAGCTCCCTTGGCTTCCTCATGCCCTGGGTGGAGTCAAGTATTGTGAAGAATGTGGAAGGAGTTGTTTTAGTATAATACAAGCTAAAAAATTTGTGGGATGGGATTTTAGAGGTTGTATTTTTGATTCTAAGACATAGGCAATGACATGTCTTAGGGAAAGATTGGACTTCCTCTTATATACTAGATCTCAAACAGTGGTCATATGCTCAGTGTAGCAAAAAATCAAATCAGTGGCATTCAATTCATGATGAGCCAAAATGAAAAAAGTGGTGATCAAAGGAATTTGAGTGATATGAATAGGATCACCAGCTTTAGAAAGAATTGAGGTGCGCAAGACATACTAGATTGTCCTAGCATTTTTAAGTATGGCACTAGACTCTCCAACCTAAAAGTGAGCATTAGTATTTCTAAGAAATTGGTTGGTTGGAGCCCAGTCATAGTCATGATTAGAACACAAGGTATCGAGTTTGTCCCTTGTGGTGGAAAGTTGCAAAAACTCTTGGTAGTCCTGATATGTGATTTTTATGGGACGTTAATACATATATGACCCAAGATCAGTGAAAGAACGGTTTATGCGGAGGCTAGTAAAAAATTCAAAAAGAAGATCGGAGTTGAAAGGGATAGAGAGAGTAAGAAGGAAGGTCAATGAAGTGTGCGCAAACAAATCTAAGATAGGATAGGAAAGAAAGTGTGGGTTGACAGTCTGGGAGACAGTAATCCTAGCTATTTTATACCTTTGATAGGAGGCTTGATCATCCACCTCAGTGAAGCAAGGGTCCAGATTTGCCCTTAAGGAACTCCTAGAAGGATGGCGAGATCTCTTTCCACCGGCTATTTTCAAGAAACCAGAAGGAAATACGAAGTGCAAGATTGATGGAAGAAGAACGTGTAAGAAAAAATGGTAGAAAGCCTTAATTTTTAAAGTATCATCCAGATCGTTCAGGACGACCGCAGAATCATCCAAGATGATATGATGCAATAATTCTGTCTGGGATGATTTGTAAAAAAGGTGGTAAAATCATCCAGGACGATCAGATATCATTTGGGATGATAAGAGAAAAAGTTTAAAATTAGAGAATGGATGAGATGATCAGAGAAGACCCAAACACATAAAAAATTAACTTAAAAGAAAAAAATAATATGTGAAAAAGATAAGAACAAAAGCAAAACAATGGTTTCTTTTTTAATCAAAGCTTGAATATGATAAATTCTCCATGTGATTGAATTAAAAAATATATAAGAATCAATGAGTTGACATCGTCAAAATCTGAGAAAATGGTAGAACAACCGATCTTGTTAGCCTCAACTCGGACTTCTCCCTGGGGAAATCATCTTTTGAAAAAGAGACCCATTCAAGACTTAATTCAAGAAAAATATTTTATAAAATAATATATCAAAGTAATTAGTTGCAATCATGAATTTTCAAAATAAAGTCTTTGAAAAATATCAAATGACACATGAATTCTTCTAAGATTTAAAAATTTTGAAAGAGAAGCTTGCTTTTGGTGTGCTCATTTTATGCTTCTTGTCAATTTGATTGGTGCTCTTTGCGCGTTTTTTTATTTTTGATATACTTTGTGTATGTTTTTTTTTTTCAATTTGGCATCATTGCGCATCTTTTATTGTTGGCATCATTGGCCACTTTTTTCATTTATTTTTTAGAAGGTAGATCCCTTTTTCTAAAATTCTTAAATTCTCAAATGTGATTATATCTTCCAGATATTAGAGAGAAAAACTCACTCTCTAATATAAGAAAGAATGACTCACAAAATAAAATAAAAAATTATATGAAAAATTCAACGATAAGATTACAAAAATCTGAAGGTAAAATAAAGAGTTTGGATTATATATATATATATATATATATATATATATATCAAATAGATTACTCTAGCAAGATTGAAAAGATCTCAGAATTAAAATACAGTTCTTAATGTGAGATAGATTTTTGTTTAGAAAAGAAAATTATACCACTAAAAGAACTTAGAGAGAAAGAAACAATCAATGGTGTTTTCCCCCTTTAACAGATTTTAGAGATGCTAATCATTGACTTAAAATTTTCAAAAAATAAAAACACAGCATAAGATATCAATTCAGTAGTGTTTTAAAATAAAAAATAAAACAATGAAGTAAATTAAATTAACAATAATGAAATAGATAAAAAATAAGAGAAAAACTATAAAAAGAACACAACAATCAATAAATAAATGATCATAAATCAAGTTCATGCATTTCTATCAATCACACCCAATTTGATTCTTAAAGTGCTGAAAGTGTAGAAGGCTAGTGGTTTAGGAAAGATGTCAGCCAGTTGATTCTCAGTTGCCATATGGTGTAACTTAATGTCTCCTTTGGTCACATGGTCTATAATAAAGTGATGTCTTATGTCTATGTGCTTGGTCATTGAATGTTGGATAGGATTCTTAGAAATGCAGAAGGAACTAATGTTGTCACAAAGTATTGAAATTGTGCCTACAAGTAACCCTAAATCTAGAACTTGCTGCTTCAACCAAAGGACTTGGACCACACAACTTTTTAAGGTAATGTACTCAACTTTAGTAGTGGAAAGTACAATAGAGTTTTTCTTTCTACTATACCAGGAGACTAAAGACTTCCCTACGAATTGGCAAGTCCCAGAAGTGCTCTTTCTATCTACCTTACATCCTGCAAAATCACAATCAGAATATCCAATAATCTCAAAAGAAGTATTGTGCTTAGGTTACCATATTCCTATGTTTTGAGTTACTAAGAGATATCTAAAAATTCTCTTAACTGTAGTCAGATGGGATTCCTTAGGATCAGCTTGAAATCTATCACAGAGAAAAACACTAAACATTATATCAGGTCGGCTAGCAGTCACGTAAATTAAAGATCTAATCACCCCTTTATACTTCTTTTGATCAACCAATTTTCTATTTAGGTCCTTATCCAATTGAACTTTGGAGCTCATGGGATAACTAATTAGCTTAGCTTTATCTATTTCATATTTCTTCAAGATGACCTTTATATATTTTGATTGATTTATAAAGGTTCCATCATCTAGTTGTCTTATTCTAAAGCCCAACAAGTAGGTTAACTCTCCCATCATACTCATCTCAAATTCCATACTCATTATTTAGAAAAATTATCACATAGCCTTCATCATAAGTCCAAAAAGTATATCATCGAGATAGATTTGAATAATGAGTAATTCATCTCCTATTTTCCTCAAAAAAAAGGTGGTGTCAACGCTCCCCTTAAAAAACTCCCTCTCTAGTAAGAATGTGCCAAGCCTATCATATCAAGCTCTGTGTGCCTACTTTAATCCATATAAGGTCTTTTTTAATTTGAAAATAAGATTTAGAAATTGAGAACTCTTAAAACTTGGGGGTTGTTCTACAAACACATCCTCTTTTATTACCCCATATAAAAAGGCACTCTTAACGTCTATTGGAGAAGCTTAAATCCTTTATAACAGGCAAAGGCTACTAGCACTATAATGGCTTCCAATCTAGCTACAGAGGCAAAGGCCTCCTCAAAATCAATCCTTTCTATTTGGTTGTACCCTTTAGCCATCAATCTTGCCTTATTCCAACCACCACACCAAAATCATTCATTTTATTTTTAAAGACCCATTTGGTTCCAACTACACTTTATCCCTTTGGTTATTCTATAAGCTCCCAAACATCATTCCTAACAAATTGGTTTAATTTCTCTTGCATGGCTAAGATCCAAAACTCATCGGAAAGGGATTCATTGATGTTGGGGGGTTTAGTCATTGAGATAAAGGAAGAGTGGTTCACTTCCTTTCTAAGTCCATGCTTAGTCCTAACACCTTCAGAAGGGTCTCCTATGATTAGTTATTTAGGATGACTCAAAGAATATCTCCAATCTCTATGCAAGGTGTGTGTTGGTTCAACCCTTTCCTCCAAATTTGCATTTTTTACTCCTTGGGTAATCTCACCTACTCCTTTAGTGTTTTGGGGTTCTACACTCTTCTCTAAATTTTAACTCCTGTGGTAATCTCTCCAACTTTGTCTTCATCCTCAACTCCAGACTTCTTGGGATCAGATTCATCAAACACCACATGAGTAGTCTCCTCCACCACCAAAGTCCTCTTATTAAATACCCTAAAGGATTTCCTAACACTTGAATATCCTAAGAACACTCCTTCATCAGATTTTGGTTCAAATTTTTCTATGTGTGACTTTCCAGTATTAAGAATAAAAACTTTATAGCCAAAGATGTGGAGGTGGGAAAGGTTGCGTGTCCTACCTTTAAGGATCACATAGGGTGTCTTATCAAGTTTGGGTCTAACATTCACCTTATTCAACACATAACAAGTTATGTTTACCGTTTCAGCCCAAAAGGACTTCTAAATGTCTAGAGGTGCTAATGTCCTTAATGGAGTGAAAAGAGGATTGAACTTGCTTCCTTAGTTGGCAGGCATCACAAAGGTGGTCTTTGGAGAATTTAAGCTTGGGGACACCTTTAACTAGGTCTTTCTGGGTCAGTCTCCTAAGGGTTTCCATACTGGCATGATAAAATCTTTTGTGCCACAATGATGAATTATCAGTAGTAGTTTTTAATAGAAATGAAGCAGCACATTCAATATTATTTAAGTCAAGCATATAAACATTATTGATCTACTTTCCCTGCAAAATAGTGTTGTTATTTAAGCTTATAATGCAAGTATTTTCCAATAATTTTATGATGAAGCCTTTATTACAAAATTGACTGATGCTGAGCAAGTTGTGTTTTAGTCCATCTACAAGCAAAACATTTTTAATAAAAAGGTTCTTGGAGTTTCCAATTATACCTGCGCCCACTACCTTCCTTGTGGTGTTATCTCCAAGAGTAACATTGCCTCCAGCCCTAGCCTCCAGAGAAATGACTTGATTAGTATCTCTAGTGATGTGTCTTGGGCATCAGCTGTCTAGGTACTACATGCTCTCATGAGGCCTTTTGTGAGAGCAAGCCTCTTCTTAGTTCGACTGACCAAGATTATCGTTCTCCATCAAGCACAAGTTTTAGTTTCCTGTTCAGCTTTAGTCTCAGAGGAGTCTGATGCTGAATCCACCCAGAATGCTTTTTGGAATCTCTTCTTATCCTTTTTGAACTTGGGTTTCTCCTCACCCTTCTCCTTGCTTGACTTAGCTTTAAGTGTAAGACAATCAGCTTTAATGTGTCCCGGTTTCCTATATTCAAAGAAAATCATATCATTAGAATTCTTAAAGTTTTTTTCTACCCTTACCTTTCTTCCACTTCTTGTGGTTCTTTTGCTTCTTCATTAGAAAGCTTTTAAATTGCCTCATGATGAAGGCAACATCATTGCTTTCAAACCAGGAAGAATCAGTGTCTGTGTTGTTGGCCTTTAGTGCCTCAGTTTTCTCCTTCTTTTTCTCACCTACATCGAGATTTCTTTAATTCACCCCTTGCTCATAAGGAATGAGTGATCCAAGAAAATTATTAATATAATAAGTATTCAAATCTTTAGATTCAAAAATTGTAGTGATCTTAGCATCAAAAGAGTTAGCTCCCTTTCTAAAGTAAGAAATAAGGTGATAATTTGAATAAACCTAGTATATATGTTAGAAATTAGTTCAAAAGATTTCATACAAAAAAGTTAGTAGTCGTGCAACAACATATTCAATCTAGATTGCTTAACTTTATTGGTTCTTTCATAACTAATGCACAATCTATCATAAATTTCTTTATCGGTTGCACAAGTTGAAACACGCAAAGCACAAAAAAAAACAATTCAAATATTTTACATTAAGTTTTGCTAAATTTCTTTCATTAAAAGTCCATCCAGAAAAAAGAAGTTCAGTTTTAATGCCATTAATTTCATGAGGAGGTGTATAACCATCCTAAATAAGCATCCACCTGTGATAGTCAATCGATTGTAAAAAAGTAGACATGCGAGTTTTCCAGAAATCAAAAAGAATATTATCTAATAAAGGTGGTTGGGTAATAGAATACCCTTCCGCGGTATTACAATTACCGGAGTTAGCCATGGATCAAAATTTAAAAGTTTTCAAAAATATAATTTTATGAATCTCACTCTAATACCACTTTAATGTTCATTAGGGATGTTAAGGCCTTATGAACTAGCCCAAGCAAACCAAGAGGGGGGGGGGGGGTGAATTGGTATTTTAAAAAATCATTCAATTAAAAAAAATCTATACCAAACCAAAATTCACAACAAAGAAATTTAACGTGCGGAAATTAAATGCAAAAAAGCAGTAGAAAATAACATAAAAATTTATAGTGGTTCAATCAACTCGACCTATATCCACTCCCCGGAGGCACCCTCTGAGTATTGCATAGAACTCAGTGTCTCTCCTTTTTCTCCCAAAGTAAGGTGGAGAAGCCTATATAGAACCTACTTTCCACCGACACTGGTGAGGTAGAGAACCTAACTCCTTTTGCTTCCTCCTAAAATAGGCAAAGAACATTGATTTATTGCTGAACTAGACCTCTCTCGAACCTCCAAGATTAAGGGCTGACTTGGATCCTTTCTTGGAGCAACCTTTGTGAAACCCCTCATAAACTCCCCCTCATAAGATCATCTCTCTCCCTTTATCTCTCTCTTCTCTAAGCTCTCTCAGGTCAAGACAGCATCAAAAGATGATTTCTTGGGTAGAATAAGAGCTCTTAAATAGAAGAGTTTTAGAGTGGCTCTTAATTTAAACAAACTGACTTTATTATCCATGATGGATGATCAATGCAAAATTTGCTCAATTAGCTCGGATGGTTTGGGATTATCAGAATCAGCACAAATCTTTAAATATTATTCAGACAATCGCATTGAATGGATGTCTGGATGTTACAAAAATAGCTTGATCATCTAGGATGATTTCACGATCATCCTGGATGATTAGTTCAAATCCATGAAATCATCCAGAGCATCACCCTGAATAGCAGCTTGCCGATGTTGAACGCCCAGGAATAACTTAAGTTTTTTGAACTAAATGTCCTGGTTGATCCTGTGATCATCCAAGGCAATTTTATTGAGCAATCAAATCTTAATTGCTTTCTGAAATTACTAAATGACAAGAGGGGGGGGGG
>NW_021319197.1:0-5896 GCF_001605985.2 Dendrobium catenatum
GACAGGCCATTTGAGTCAGAGTTCGAGCTCACAATCTAGCCAACGAGCTGAGCTCGTGTTAAGCATGACTTGAGCTCGACTTGACTTGCTTACACCCTTAACCTATGCGGATGATCTAATTTGTTCATAATTGATACTCAAGTCATGCTTAACATGAGCTCAAGTTTGAAATTATTTTTTTAACAGCTTTTAAATTTTTATATGCTAGAAAATTATTGTAGAAAATAATAAAAAGCTTTTTCAAATGAAGCATAATTCTTTTATGATAGACATGGCTAATCAAATAGAGAATTATTATGTGCGGAGTACAGACCGAAGATGCATCCGGTTTTTGTGAGTGTAAACAGTAAAAGCACGGTGATGAACAGTAACTGTATTTTTTACTGTGCACACTTAACAAAAATCAGTCGGTTCTCAAGTCCGGACTCAGTAAATTAAAAAATAAAAGCTTAAAGCATACTAGGTTTAACCCCCCCCAGCAAACCAGGTTTACCCCCCCCCCCCCCCCCGGCACCGCCTAGCACACTTTTTAGTTTAATTTATTAGGGTAACAAACTCTAGGTCTAGGTTAGGAGTGATTTTTTATTTTAAGTGATGTACTTATTAAATGAGTTTATTGTGCATACTTAGTGATGTTGGTGGATGTGTTATATGATGTGATTGGTTTGGTGATGAGTGGACAAATATCCTAGGTTATGACCAATCTAAAATTTAAAATTTAAACTTTATATATGCTTATTATATAAGTGTTTCATACTGCTTAGCCCCCTTAAATAAAGGTATGGTCAAATTGAATGTTGCTCAAAAGGAGCAATGATTTTATTATTACTATATGTTATTGATGTGATGTTTTATATACATTATTTTGTATACTAATCTTATAGGTGTATAGAGTTTTTTTTTTTCTATTTTGTATATAAATGTAATTTACAAATATATAAAGAGTTGTGAAAGCCTAAAAATGAATTTGTTTACATAAAGGAACTCATAGAATGAGTCTCCTTCCTTCTTAGATGTTTTTTTTTTTTCGAAAGCTTTTAGAGGATGTGGGAACATGAAGAAGTCTTGAAGAATTTGAAGAAATAAAAACAAATAAACAAACTCATCTTCTTTTGTGTATAAGGCTTGCATCATTTTAGGAAGTAGAAATATAAGATTGTTGATAGTGGAACTTGACCACTTTTACTTTCCTATAGATCTTGGGTTATATATTAAGTGTCATTTGCCACATATATTTTCTTCTTCTTACATATGAAGAGAGTTGCAATATCAAGAGAACCTGTAAGAAGAAGAAAAAGGAAGCAGAATTTACTGTAGCAGATAGTATATTTTCATATATGTTCTCATCCAGCTAAATACATTTTATAGAGAGGAAGATAGGAGACAAAGTATGCAAAAGCCATTGGACACCAGACTATGCTACAGGGAATAACAGAGAACTAGAGTGCGGCTGCAGTAGGTGGTCCACACGATAGTGGAGATAGTTGCTGAGTGTGCTAACAGCCCCCCTCAAGTTGATTGTCCAAGGTTTGGATGGTCAACTTGTGTCGCAGTTGTTTAAACTTGGAGGCCAGGAGAGATTTGGTTAAAATGTTAGCTGGCCGATCGATTGAGCTAATATGAAGAATGGCAATGGCAGCAGGCCGAATATGTTCACTAATGAAGTGATAGACAAGCTCGATGTGCTTGGTCCGGACATGAAAAACATGATTATGAGCTAGAGCAATGGCAGAAGTATTGTCACAATAGATTGGTGTTGGAGTCATCTGAGATGCGTGAAATTCATGAAGAAGACAATGTAGCCATAGGACATCAGATGTTGCAGTTGAAAGGGCTCGATATTCAGCCTCCGTAGAAGACTTAACAATGGTTGCTTGCTTCTTAACATGCCAAGAAATGAGGTTTGAACCAAAAAAGGAACAAAAACCTGTTACACATTTCCGATCTGATTTGTTAGTAGCCCAGTCAGCATTAATATATGTCGCAGTTGCAAGTCACCAGAGCTAAAGGGAATGCCGTAATGTAAAGTCCCTTGAATATAACGAAGAAGATGTTAAAGAGACAGAAAATGTTGATTGGTGGGGTTGTGCATAAACTGACAAATATGATTTGTAGCAAATACCAAGTCAGACCGTGTAATGGTGAGATACATAAGAGAACCAGCCAGCTTGCGGTACAATGTAGGATTGGAGTATAGCTGATCAGCATTAGGGCAGGAAGGTGACTTGAGAGCTATAGGTGTGGAGACAGGACGACAATTTGAGAAGACAAAATTGTCAAGTAAGGTTGCTGCATACCGAGACTAATAAAGAAATAGGCCAGAAGCTATCTTTTGAACTTGAATGCCAAGGAATGTCGAAATGGAACCAAGTTCCTTAAGGGAGAATTCTGATTTGAGCTTTTGTAAGAGAGAGTGTATTGTAGAGTTATCATTGCCTGTAAGAAGCAAATCATCAACGTAGATAAGTAGATACAATGAGATATGATCTCAATTGTATATAAGAAGTGAGGGATCAAATTTGCTTATAGCAAATTCAAAATCTGTAAGAGAGGATTTTTTTTTTTTTTTTTTTTTGAAGAAATGCAAAGTGCATTAGAATTTATCCAAAAGAAAACAAGATACAAACTAGTGAGAGTTATTCACTCTATCACTTTCCTCCTTTATAAGATGAACAAGGGTGGAAGGAAGTGACCTCTCACAAAAGACATCCCAAACAAAAACAAACGAAAAAGCAAGGTTAGCACAGTAATCAGCTACCTTGTTACAATTTCTATCCACAAAATGAAAAATGATGTTATCCCAATTATTTAAGAATGAGAAATCATCATGTGTTATGCTTCCACCAATTTCCTTCTGTTTGCTATACAAAATTTGAAGGAATAGGATCACATTCTTATTGTCTCCTTCTAAAATAATACCTTTAGTATTAAAAAAATAATCCTTCAAAACCTCCTTAAGAGAGCTGAAAGCAAGGAGTTCTACCTGAGAATTATCCCAATGTATTCCATGAAAGCCAAATGCCAACATAAATCTTCCTTTGCAGGCCCGGACAATGCCTCCAATGGTTGCTTCATAGTTATTCTTCGTGCAGCATCAACATTTATTTTGTACCACTCGGGTGGGGGAGGACGCTAGAAATCGTATAAAGGTCCTAAAGACCGACCGGCATCCCAGTAATCTGAGATATCTTTATTAAGTTTATCCATATTAACAAAGCTAATAACATTAGCTGCAATGATTGATACATTATCTTCAACCTTCTCGTGCTTCTTCATATTCATGTTATTCAAGGAATACCATAGTAAAGCAAAATGTAATTTCACCAGTAATTTATTATCTTTATACACAGATTTTAGCTCATTTAAACAATGATGAAATGAACTAAAAATCGATATAGGAAACCCCCATCTTCTTAGCTTCAAGATAACTTCAAAAAGCTTTGAGCATTTAGTAGTAATATGATCTACATCCTCCACCTCCCCGCAACCTCTAGGACATAGGTTGTAGCTGCTTAGCCTCCTTCTCTTCAAGAAATTCGTTGTAGGAACTTCATCTTTGCTCAATCTCCAAATGAATAACTTAACTCTTGCATTCATTTTCTCCTTGTGAATCCAAGCATTATGATCCACCACAGCTACTTTCCTCACATTTTCTTCTCTTAACATAGAAGAAATTGATTTCCCCGACAATTTCCTTTTCAACTCCATATAATCTGATTCTGAATCTTGACAAATCTGAATATTACATATTAGCTTCACCAAATCTTCCCCAAAAAATAGAGGAAGCTTCTCTCTATTCCAACTACCTTCTTGAATAAAGCAATCAAGAGTTGAGTTGTCATCTTCAAAAACAGACACAAAAGTAGGCCATTTATTCAAACATTTGTCCAAGATCCATACATCTTTTAATACATTAATGCTCCTACCATTCACAACTTTCCATCTTATGAAACCTTTCAAGGCCTTCCAACCACTAGCTATAATCTTCCAGGAAGAAGAACCACATCTCCAAGAATCACTTCTCCACCAATCATTTCCATACTTAGCCATTAGGATCCTATTTAACAAGGAATTAGGATTAAGAACCATTCCAAGCAAACTTCGCTCTCATTAGTTCTAAACTGGATACAACCGAATGCAGCCCCCAACCGCCCATTGATCTAGGTTTGCAAATTTCTTCCCAAGCCACATAATGCATTCCTTGTCTACCATCAAACTTATTCCAGATAAAATTTCTGGAAATTATCTCAAATTCCCTCAAAATACTTAAGGGGATAAGAGAGTGAGACATAAGGAACAAAGGAAGATTACCCAAAACATGTTTTATCAAAACCAACCTCCCTGCTATTGAAATGTATCTATTTCACCAAGAATTAAGTGTCTTCATAGATTTGTCTAAAAGACCTTTAAAATCAGTCTTTTTAAGTCTTCTAAGAGCAAATTTGGTTCCCAAATATTCCATTTCTTCTACTTGTTTTATCTCCAACAACCTTACAATCTTCTTTCTTCTTCCTCTGTTGACAGATTTGTTAAAAATCAGAGCTGATTTTTGAGTATTCAAACTCAATCCAGTCCAAGCACAATAATCAACCAAAATGTTTTAAACCTTCTTGATAATTTTAACCTTTGCATCAGAAAATAAGAGGACATCATCGGCATAAAGCAAATAAGAAATCCTTTGAGTATTAGGAGCAATGCTAATGCCAATTTCCTTGCTTTCACTTAAAATCCATTAGAAAGAAGTTGGGAGCATATTATAAAAAGAAAAGGAGAGAGTGGACAACCTTGACGGAAACCACTCCTCCCTTCAATCCAATTAGAAATTCCACCATTAATAGAGATAGCATATCTAGGCTCCATAATGCATTCCAACACTAAGTCCATAAACTGCTTCGGGAAGCCCAAGATCCCCAGCATTTTGTGAAGAGTCTTCCAACACATGCTATCATAAGCTTGCTCCATGTCTAATTTGATTGCTACCATACCATCGGCTGCTTTAGACATTCTGATTTTGTTTGAAACTTCTTGAGCTTGTAATAAGTGATCAGTAATGTTCCTTCCTTTGACAAAAGCCACTTGCTCCTCTGAAATAATTTTTGGAATGACCACCAACAACCTGTTCAAAAGAACTTTAGCAATAATTTTATAAATAGAATTACACAAACTAATCAGTCGAAAACCAGCTGGAATGACTGGATTCTTCATCTTCGGAATTAGCACCACCAGTGTGTCCTTCCATTCCTTGCACATCCTTCTCGTTACAAAGAAATTTTTTACTGCTTTGCAAACATCATCACCTACAATGCTCCAATAAGCCTTGAAGGAGTAAGTAATGCCATCAACTCCAGGAGCTTTATTGTTGCCCAGCACTTTGATAATTTCTGCGATTTCCAAATCTAAAATTTCAGCAACTAGTCTTCTCCTATCATCATCATCCAGAATACTATACGGTGCAAGCCAGTTTTCTTCATAGCAGTCCCTCTCCTTCCATTTATCCAGAAAATATCTAAAAAATATTTCATGTACTTCTTTAGGATCTTCAGTTAGCTCCCCACTGCACTTGTTTATTTGTGAAATACAGTTTCCGCCCCTTCTGGCGTTTGCAAAGGAGTGAAAGAATTTGGTGTTGGCATCTCCCTCCTCATACCATCTCACCTTTGCTCTTTGTTTCCACCAAATATTTAACTGACCAAGTGTCATATTGAGTTCTCTAACTTTAGTTCTCAGCTTCAAAAGCATTTCTTCACTCAACCAACCCACGTTTGCTTCCTCTTCTTGAAGATGAACTATTTCTTCCTTTAATTTGTCCTTCTCAATAGAGAACTCATTTACCTTAGCCTTCCCCCAAAAATGCAAATCTTTTAAAGCTTTTTTACATTTTTTGTTAAGGATTTCC
>NW_021319197.1:5996-20372 GCF_001605985.2 Dendrobium catenatum
TTGCATTAGCTAGGAGCATCTGACCCATATAAGTTCAAAACCACTTAGGAACATCTCTAGATGTCGGTCCTATTTCTAATAACTGTACCACCTACCCATCTTTCATAACTGACTTGATATCATGATTTTAAAGCGATTAGGTGGTTAGCTGGCTCCCCCAATCTAGGCCGGGATAAGTCCAGGTTTTGTACTACATTAGCTAGGACACGGGCCTTAGTATTTCATAGAACACTAAGCCCAGCCTAGATCTACAATTCGAGGCTACTACATTCGGTCTCGTAGTATGCCTTAAATAGTAGGTAGGTCCCTTCTTTTCAGGGACTCTAAATCCTAGTCATCTACATCACAGGATGACGCCACCTCCATCATTCTGTCACGCATGTGATTGATTGCCTGCTTTTTCTTTCTCCAGTTTCTGTTTAGTACCCTAGAGCCTCCGAATGCTGGTATGAGCCACACATGTTGATTCAGCCCTTTAGACCTTTCTTTCTTTTAGATAGGACTTCCTAGTCTACACCCTTGTACTAATCCCACTTTAGGAGGGGATAATGTATGATCATTAATCAAGAATTTTCTCGGGCTCCGGTCTGGGATGTAATTAACCACGGGGGCTTGCGCCCGTGGAAAACTCGGTCCCACATCTAATAAACCCCATTCGAGCTCTTGCATCGGATGGGGGAAACCCGTGATTAGGTCGTGTATATTACTACCCATCGAGGTGTGTTGGCGATAGCCTCTATCCTCAATGGTTAGTCATATACACGATCCAATCTGTCCCTTCCAATTGACCCGTTCACGTGGTGCTCTTTCGGAGATCCACAGGTTTCTGGTGACCACGGTGGGACCAGTTTCTCTCTCCATCTTTGAATTATATATTATCTTTTCTTGTGTGTACTCCGAGATTGGTACTTATTAGATTAGGTTTGTCCCACTCTTAGTTAGGGTCTTTCCTTATTTAGGGTTCCTTCCCCTTAGTTAGGGTTTCCTCCCTACTCTACTTCTTTCTAGCCTTACAGGTTATTCCTTTCCCTATCAATTTCTATCTATCTTTACCAAATCCATTCTCATTCCTTTTTCTTAATTTCAATTCTGATTTCTAACTTTTCAAATTTCTTTTCTTTGCAATAGTGCCATGGCTTCTTTCGTACGTTCAGTTATATTTGCTTTCGGTTCAGACGTGCGGGTGACTCTCCCTGAGCCCCTACTCGTTAGTCTGCCAGCTGGAGGGCTCACTTTTGGTTCCTTCACTGACTCGGCCATCGTCACTCTTGGCGGGCTGACCCCAGTGGAGGCTGCTCCATTCTATCCTCCTCAGAGGAGAGGACGCGTAGTCATGCGCCCTTTCGGATGACCAGCTGCTCGGCGGACAGCTCGGGCACCTGCTCGTCCCGTTCCTGTACTTGTGCAGCCAGTGCGTTGTGGCTAGGCGACCAGTGCCTAGGCCACATCCTGTTCCAGTTCATCCCATGGCTAGGCGTCTAGTACCTACCACTCCTGCTGCGTAGGTTTCCCCAGCCCCTCAGTGCCGACAACCTGTTGCAGTTGTTCCACCTGTTCGTGCAGCAGTCAGGCAATCTGCTCCTGCCGCTCCTATTGTACAGGTTGCCCCGACCCCTCAGCGACAGCAGCCTGCTGCTATTGTTACTCCCGTTGTTCTGGCAGAAGTACCTCGTTTTTGGTTTCCCCTCCCACTTCCACTAGGAAGAGGGGTGCCCAGACAAGGTGCCTTCATTCTCTTCTGGCCGGGTTTCTGTTTTTGCTCGTCTTTCTCACCCCGAGACTTCCGGGCAGATTCCAGTCGTCCCTGTTCCCCCTGCCACCCAGGTAGTGGGTTCAGATGTCCCTTCCACCTCCACCTTCGGCCTTGGGAGAAGGGCCCTGAGGAATAGGAATATGATGTCGCGTTTAGCTGCATCCGAGGCAGAGAGGCAGCATATGGTTAAGGCGATAGCTCACCAAGAGCTTGTTCAGAGGACGATGGCTCCCTGATAGCGGATACCAAGACCAGTTCCAGTTGTGCCTACTCTAGAGGTTGTTATGGCTCCTGAGATAGAGGCAGTCCAGGGAGGACGCTTCTCCCCGCTGACCCACAGTGGGGACGAGGAGGACATTGCCCGCATTACGGTGGCTCCTCCTGTTGCCACTACCTTGCCTCGGGCTAGGGTCCCTAGGAATGTTGTTGTTCGAGCCCTCACTCAGAGGATTTGACACATCGTCCGCCTAGCTCATTGTAAGGGGCCTGTCAGTCGGGAGAAGATACTCCGACAGATTTCTCAGGAGACTTTTTAATTACAGAGGCAGACTGTGAGGAGACTTTACAATTGGCAAAGGGGGCAGACACCCCAACAGCCTGCAGTTCTAGTAGTTAGGCCGCCAGCAGTTGCTCCTATGATAGGATGACACCCACGTCATCGAGGACGGAGACAGCAGTAGGAGCCTGCCCGGCCTTAGGTCAATTCAGAGGTGGTAGTCCCAGAGCAGCCCATTGCAAGTGCAGCACCCCGTCATACCAGATGGGTTTGGAGATATCGACAGGTGGACATTCCTGTCGATCAAGTTCCAGCAGTTGAGATAGAGCCGTTGTCAGAGGCAGTGCAGCTAGATGAGGCAGCTGATCAGATGGAGGTTGTGGCTCCTTCCGAGCCCGAGGCGGTCCCGATGGTTTGCGATGATGGTTCAGTGCCTACCCCAGACAGATCGCCAGTACGGATTGAGACAGAGTTAGCCCCTAGCACTCATAAGATCACCTCTCCTATGAGCCTGTACATAGAGGCGATGCGACGAGCCTTTTTAGATGATGATGATATACTAGTGGATATCGATGAGCATGTGCCAGTACACCAGGTTTGTGTAGTTACCCGTAGAGGTCACTCGGATGAGAGAGAGCCCGAGGACCAGGATGAGCAGGGAGAGCCTGAGGTGGGTGGATCTCCCATATCAGTTGACACGGATGCTACGGTCCTGAACCTTAAGGCACAGATGGCAGAGATGGCCAGAGCTATGACAGCCATAACAGCACAGTTGACATCCTTAGGGACGATGCCCCAAGTGGCAAGTGTAGCCGCTGCCAGAACTTCTAGAAATCAGCTAGTTGTGCCTCCAGTTACACTTGACCCCCTGAGAGTAGACAGGGTCCAAAGAGCAGTGCCTGCAGCACCTTCAGTTGTTCAGAGTAGCCAGTTTAGTTGTCAACAGGTCAGCTTCAGGATCTGATTGCCCAGAAGGTAGAGCATGCCATTTCCTCTAAGAAGATTGGAGAGTCAGTTAGCAGAAGGCATGCTTACCCAGTAGAGTACGAGCAGGAGCCCTACACTCCTGGTTTCATCCCTCCTAGGTTTAGAGTGTTTGACGGGTTTGGGAACCCGAGGCAGCATGTGGCTCAGTATCGGGTCATATATTGCAATATATGAGGGAGTGACCCATTGATGTTGAGGTTGTTCGTTAGCAGCTTGGCGGGGGTGACGTTTGCTTGGTACGCCGACCTCCTCAATGACTCAGTTAGGACTTTTGCAGAGCTGGAGCAATTGTTCATCCAGAGGTTTGTCAGCACTAAGCACAGAGTTACAGTTGGGGAGCTAGTAGTCACCAAACAGAGGCCTAGAGAGTCACTCACAAATTACATAGTCAGATGAAGAAACCTCAGTTTGCAGTGTGAGCCATAGCTACAGAAGCGGCATGCAGTTGAGATCCTTTTGAAGAACATATATTTTCCCATTGCTCCATACCTAAAGGGTTTCACCATACGAACATTTCAGAAGCTACTGACCAAGGTCACCAGCCTACAGGACAGCATACCAGATGCAATCCCTCCTAAGGCTGAGAGTCAGCCTTCGCACACCTCAGCAGCAGGAGTTTTCAGGGGCACCTCCACCCAGGAGAGGGGAGGTACACAGTACTCAGGGACCAGCAGATAAGGAAAAGAGGCCCTTAGGCAGTTCAGCACCTTCACAGCAGTCACACTTAGCTAGTCAACCAGCAGCACAGCCTAGGACCTCCCGTAGGACTCCAGAGAGTCAGCAGTCCTTACAGGAGAAGCTTAGTAAGGAATATCCCTTTAAAAGGGATAGTGTGAAGAAAATTTTTAAATTCCTTACTAAGAAGAACATACTTACCTTTTTCAGCAACAATAGAATGGAAGAGGAGGGCCAGACTGAGCACTCACTCTATTGTCCTTACCACAAATGCATTGGACATGTGTTAGAGGATTGTTTTGTATTCAAGGATAAGGTTGAGAGGTTGATGGCCACAGGACAGATACACCTCCAGGACAGCAACCTAGTGCAGCCCAAGGGCAAGGGCCCTCAGAAAATTTAGATGGTTTCCAATCCCAGCCACAGTCCTAGCCAGAGTGACAGTCAGGGCAGTAGTGGCAGTTTACCCCAGAGTTTTGAGAGAGAGTGACAGTTAGCACTCTCCAAGAAGACTAGGAGGATGATAGACCGTGAAGTTTAGAGTTCAGAGTCAGTTGAGAGGAGGCCACCACAGGCCAAGTCGACAGCTACCCCTGCAGTTACTACTCCAGCACTTGTATCTTCTTCTTCTTCTCTTTCTGTTATAGTGCCTACTGTGTATATTTCTTCTTCTTCTGCTCTTACATGTACTAAGAAAATATATGAAAGAGAAAAATATGTTGTAACCTCTGAGGGGAAGACAGGGTTCCTTCCAGCACTTACGCTGAAGGACTTTGTTCTCCCTTCATTTGATGAAGAAATAATATAAGAAGGTGATTCTAGCTACTTTTGGTGTTCTTCTCCTACGGTTTTTACTACTATTTCTACTTCTACTTCTACTGCTTCTACTTCTTCTAGCACTCACTCTTTTACTATTTTACATGTTTCTTACAATATGGATAAATCTAGTAAAAAATTTGAGTCTGAGTATTAAGATGAACTAGTCTTTGTGATACCAGAGGGTGGATGTTACATGAATTCAGAGGACGAATCTGAGAACCCACCCCCAGTACTTTTCTTAGAACCAACACCTGCCACCACCACTGAAACAAAGGAATATCTTATTGAGGATGACTCAATACAAGAAGTTCATCTGCGTTCAGGGAAGGTCCTTCCACCTAGGTTGGCTAAAAATACAAAAGATAAAAATATCATTACCCAGTAGGATGACTCTATCCCTTCCTTCTAGGAGCAGCCTAAGGAGAAAGGAAAAGGCCCTCAGTTGGAGATTGATTATAATGTGTTGGATCGCCTAAGGAAAATTCTTTCTCTTCTTAGTGTCTATAATGCTTTGATATTATCACCTGACTTGAGAGAGACACTGTAAAATCCTTGCTTGAACCAGAGACCTATCAAGACTTCTTTACTCTCATCCCCACTGATAAGGCATGGCATCTGTACAACACGTCATGCATCACCTTTTCTAGTCGTGATCTTCATTTAGGGACTACTGAGCACAATCGTCCCTTGTATGTCATTGTTAAAGTCAATGGTTATGAGTTGAACAGAGTCCTCATAGACTAAGGGGCTTCAGTAAACATACTAACCCATGAAACTTTGAAGAGCCTCTTCCTAGGTCACTTGAAGCTCACTTCCGACAAGATTATGTTGAAAGATTTCAATGACCAAGGCCAGCGAGCTCTAGGGTCTATCACACTGCCTCTGAAATTTAGAAATTTTCTAACTGAGGCAAAATTTCATGTGATTGAGGCTGACACTTCATACAAGGCTCTCTTAGGAAGGCCTTGGATCCATGAGTATGGAATGGTGCCCTCTACCTTGCACCAATGTACAAAGTTTCTGAGGAATGATGTTGAGTATACCATTCTTGGAGATACTCAGCCCTTTTTCATGCATGAGATCTCTATGTATGACGACGTCGAGTACTACTTACCTCGGAAGGCTCGTAGAGCTCCAACTGCTCAGTCCCTAGTGATACCTGATACTATTATACAGGGTCCTATGCAGCCACCTGCATAGGATCCTATACAATCGTCAGTACAGGGTCCATCACAGGTTGGTATTGAACTAGGTATTCCCACTGTCCATTTTGATAGAGATCCCTCTCAGTTTGCAGTGAGGCACGATGTTCCCCCTAGTAGAGGTAGGGGAGGTAGAGGTAGAGGGAGAGGCAGAGTTGGGAGCCACGAGCCACGGAATCACGACACTCGTACACCTTCTCCCCCTAACCTTTTCACTTCTTCTTTGACTGTAGAGTCTGACTCTTCTGACAATGAAATGATCGATATCCTTCAGCGTCCAGTCACTTCACCACCTCCCTATTTCGCAGGCTATGATTCACTACCTACTCTTTGTAGCCATTTGATACCTGAAGGTGGATTGGTTATTGATATTAGCCCAGACAAGGAAGAGGACTTCCGACATCAGACTACTACTAGACAACCTTCCCCCCATCATATACGCGGGATAGGAGTTGGGGATTCTAGTCAAAGATCTTCTGACACTCCTATAGTTGATGATGATAGCCCAGTATGGGGTAGTCACAACTCTATACCTCACTTGTATGACACATTTGAGCCAGCCCGACCTAGGGAATGTCCCTCTGTACCCCATAGTATAGGTGCACCACTAGGTCCTGTGAGCTAGGATCTGGAGGAGACCGCTATGGATATAGAGGTCAGGAGTGTTCCTCGTTACTTTTCACCTACTATAGAGAGTTTTGTTGAGCGGGGTCTCGTTCATTCCACTTGGCCCGACGAACAAGCTCTACGGTAGGCTCGAGTCTGGCAGACCGATTTCCCCCAAGGTATAGGAGGCGTATGTTACATGGGGTTAAATCAATCCATTGATGCCAACATTCGTGTCATTTTCCATGCTTATCTAGTTGTTTCTCTTGACGATGAAGAAGACCCGAATAGTGAGGATGATAGAATACTTGATGCTCCACAAGAGTTTGAAGATGGCGTCACTTCTGCCATGGACGAACTGTGTGAGGTAAACTTAGGCACTAAGTCAGATCCTAGGCCTATTTTTCATAGTGCTCTACTGTCTGATTCAGAGGCTCAAGAATATATCAAGTTGCTATCAGAGTTTAGAGACTATTTTGCCTGGAACTACACCGAGATGCCTGGTCTAAATCTAGAGGTAGTAATCCATAAGTTAGACATTAAGCCTGATGCAGACTCTGTTAAACAAGCACCTCGTAGGATAAGGTTAGAGATTAAACAATCGGTGATCGCTGAAACTGAGAAGCTTATAGAAGCTGGTTTCATTAGGGAAGAGAAGTACCCCACTTGGCTTACCAACATTGTTCCAGTCTGGAAGAAGAGCGGACAGATACGGGTCTGTATCGACTTCCGTGATTTGAATAAGGCATGTCCTAAGAATGATTTTCCTCTCCCCATTCCTGAGCTTATGATGGATATAACATCATCCCATAGCATCTTTTCATTCATGGATGGTTCATCTGGTTACAATCAGATAAAGATGGATCCCGAGGATGAGAAGTTTACTGCTTTCCGGACACATATAGGTGTCCTTTGTTACAAGGTGATGTCCTTCAGTCTCAAGAACGTCGAGGTCACCTATCAACGTGCCATGATTGTCATCTTTAATGAGATGATACATGAGCAAGTTGAGTGCTATGTGGATGATTTGGTCATCAAAAGCAAGGTCCGCGAAGATCACCTTAGAAATTTGTGAATCATTTTTGAACGCCTACACAAGTTTAATTTAAAGATGAATCCTTTAAAATGCGCATTTGGAGTCAGTGCAGGAAAGTTCCTGGGTTTTATAGTTTGCTACCGTCGCATTGAGATAGACCCCTCTATGATCAAAGCCATAGTAGATTTAAAACCCCCCTAAGAGTCTTACCCAGTTGAGGTCATTCCAAGGTAAACTAGCTTTCTTGCGGAGATTTATCTCCAATCTTTCTAGTAGGTGTCATCCTTTCTCTGCACTAGTGAAGAAGGATGCCCGATTCCATTGGGATGACAGTTGTCAGGAGGCCTTTGAGAGTATAAAGCACTACCTGATAAACCCCTCTAGTTTAGCCGTACCTATCGCGGGTAGGCCGTTGATTCTCTACACTACGGCCCTGGATGAGTCTCTAGGTGCACTTTTGGCTCAAGAGAATTCCTTGTACTACCTCAGCAGGCGATTGATACCTGCAGAGCTTAAGTACCCAGCAATAGAAAATCAATGTTTAGCCTTGATCTTCGCGGTACAGAAGCTTAGGCATTATATGCTATCACATAAGATCAACCTTATCTCTCGAGTCAACCCATTGCAGTACTTGATGACCCATCCGACCCTTTCAGGTCGTCTAGCACGATAGTCTATGATATTACTGCAATTTGATATTATTTTGTTCCCCAGCGGGCCGTCAAAGGACAGGCTCTAGCTAACTTTCTGGCCGATCACCCGATCCCTGCTGATTCACCACTCAATGATGATCTACCTGATGAATTAATCTTGAGTGTGAATGAACAGGAGTCCCCTACTTGGGAGTTCTACTTTGACGGTGCGTCATCCGTTAAAACTTTAAGTCCAAATGAATCTCCTACAGTTAGGGTAGGATTAGGCATAATTTTTGTGTCTCCTGAGGGTCATACTCTACGGTACTCCTATAGCTTATCAGAACCTAGTACTAATAATGAAGTTGAGTACGAAGCTCTGATTTTGGGGCTAGAGTTGGCCATTCAGATGAGTCTTATACGGATAAAGATCTTTGGAGACTCCCAACTGATAATCAATCAAGTAGCTGGAGTCTATAAAGTACTTAAGCTTGAGCTCATTCCATATCATAATAAAGCTATGGAGCTCCTGAGCTTAATACCAGAAGTAACTTTGGCCAAGGTCCCTAGATCTAAAAATGGAAAAACAGATGCATTGGCCAAGTTAGCAAAAGAATTAACTGACCTTACTGGAAACCCAGTGTCAATTATTGTCCAGTATCGTCAAGCTCTGTGCCCCGCAGACTTGTCCTCCCCTGATCAGACCCTATCACGACCCAACCCCGACGGGACGGATGCCCGCTCGCATCGGGTCGTACCCAAACTCCAACTGATGAATTGATTCCAGGAATCTGGCTTTGGAATTGTTTCAGAAACTTTCTTTCCAAAAAATTTCAACACAGAGAACAGACACACCACACACACACATCGGAGCTACTATAAACATCAAATGTGCAGAGAACAGATCATCTAATCTTTTTTCTTTCTCAATAAAGAAGAATCATATCATAACAGCCAGGCTTTCCAAGACCGAAAGAAGAATAGAACAGAAAAGTCATGACTGTACATGAAATCAAAAAGTACAAATAAACTAATAACAGATCAGACTCTGAACATCTACCACAAGCACTTTTCCTTCCTCTCCCAGAACCGTGAAACACCCAAGAAAATAAGGATGAGCTCACAACAGCTCAGCACAGACATCAAACCCCCATCCAATTCTCAGAATCCACATCAAACATTCAGACAAAAATCCGTAACAGATAATCATACAAAAGATCATATCATGTCATTTCATAGCACACATATCATATTAATTTATGACTATGATAATAGGTCAAAATTATTCGCATAATACCTCAAACTGACCGAATTTGATCTTGACCTTAGATAAATAGGGCTCCCTAGTTTGACTTCAGGTGACCCTTATTTGACCATAGGTAGAATTTACCATTTTGCCCGCTAATAATTAATTAAAATTATTAAAAATCCAAAATTTTTCCCCAAACACTTGGAACACCTCTCAAGTCCATCCTAGGCCTTTGGGGGTGAATTCAATCAGTTTAAGAGTTGATTTGGATCAAAATAATAAAAATAGCCCTTTATTAGGAATTTTAGAAAATTCCTTTAAATACCCTGAGCTTAGAAAATTCATAACTTTGCCTAAAAAACTCCGATTTTAGTGTACTACCTGGCTAATTACCTCTTAAGGTATAGTATTTTCCTAAGGTGTTAGGAAACCTAAACCTAGCCCATTTCTCATAGTGACTTTTTGGACCCTTAGTCTAGTTCCTAGGAGGACCCGGAACTTTCTAAAATTGGCTAATATCACTTGAAGTTTAAATATCAGTATCCTAAGCTCTTAAAAATGATCAACAAATTGAAATAATTAAAATGGATCCTAATCCAATAATATTTAAATTTCAACTAAAATATCCTATTTAGCCTCCCAACAAACTTGAGCTCTAGATAACTTTAACTAACTATCATGCTTAGGACCTATCCAAACCACACCAGCCTTACACACACATAGAATTGTTTCCTAGGGAACCACTTCTAGATCTAGGTTAGGCCGCTGGGTTTTATTTTTCTGTTGTGTGCCAGAGCTTTCCGTGATTTTCATTGCATGCTGTTTAAAATTGCTTGTGTGTTTGCTTACTTTTTCTGCACTCTATGGATGATGTGATGAGTGCTAGATTTATCCCTAGGTTAGAAATGTTATATATACATATATACACTGTTATTTCATGCAGGTGGTTATGCTCATGTTAATAAAAGGGGGGACACTGTTATGATTTCTAACGTTGCCTTATGTAGGTGCTTGCTCAGCCCCCCTAAATAAATGAGGGCTAAAAATAATTATAACTGCTACAGGTGGAGCTCCTTAGCCCTCATAATTAAGAGCATGGCTTGGCACATGATCAATGATTTGAGTTATTTTCATTTCCATTAAGATAACCATGCAGGTCCTTTAGAATTTTTCTGCTTTATATTTGATGTAAAATTCGTAACATTTGTTAAGAGTTGTTAAAATGGTCTTTGAGTGTGGATATTCTTATCCCACTTGAATCCTAAAAGAAGAAGACATCCTCATAGGGGAGAGTCTTCTTCCATTTGGGAGATCGAGTGGGATGGATTTAGATATCTAAAGAGAAAAGGCAATCATCCCCAAAAGGGAAAATTGTCTCTTCGTTTGGATATTCAAGCCACGACGGATCCAAGGAGGAGAGTTTCAAGGAGTTCAAGGAGAAGAAGACACCTAGAAGACTGAAGACTAATATCCCACTCAAAGTCATTTGCGTCTGTCATAGGCTAAGAAATCCGGGTTGTTAGCAGTGATGCCCGGCCACTTTATTTTTTGTATATCTGGGTTGTAATAAGGGAAATTTGCCTATGACCATTTAGTTGATTTTTTTTAAATTTATATTGATGTGTTTACCTGATTGCGCAGTAGAAATTGCCTGCTTTTTTCTAGGTTTCTTTCTTGCATGATACTTTTATTTTCGCCTGAATTTCGTTAGGCTCTTTAAGGACTGCAAAATTTTCTACTCATAACTAAAATTTAATATTTAAGTTTTAAATAACATAGAAACTTAACGAACCTAAGAAATGGCCGGAATCGTTCGGATTTGCATGCATATTATTGCATTTCTTTCTTTCCTTATTATAAGACATCTCCCTGCCTATGAGAAGAGTCCGGATAATCTGGCCTATGAGGATGAAGTATCGGACCTAGAGAGACCCAGTCTTTTCAAAAAATTATTTTCTATAATCCTGTTTTTTTAAAATTCTATAGCATTCATGAGCAGACATTTCAACTAGTATGCATTGCATTATTAACCAACTAAATAAAATTTAATTGCATTAATTAGGAGCATATGACTCACATAAGTTCAGGACCACTTAGGAAATTCTCTAGATATCAGTCCTATTTCTAATAACTGTACCACCCACCCATCTTTCATAACTGACTTGATAGCATAATTTTAAAGCGATTAGGTTGTTAGCTGGCTCCCCCAATTCAGGCCGGGATAAGTCCAGGTTTTGCACTGTATTAGCTAGGACACGGATCTTAGTATTTAGAAGAACACTAAGCCTAGCCCAGATATAGGATTGGAAGCTACTACATTCGGTCTCGTAGTATGCCTTAAATAATAGGTAGGTCCCTTCTTTTCAGGGACTCTAAATCATACTCATATGCGTCACAGGATGATGCCACCTCCATCATTCTCTCACGCATGTGATTGATTGCCCGATTTTTCTTTTTCCAGTTTCTGTTTAGTACCCTAGAGCCTCCGAATGCTGGTATGAGCCACGCATGTTGATTCAGCCATTCAGACCTTTCTTCCTTTTAGATAGGACTTCTTAGTCTACACCCTTGTATACTAATCCCACTTTAGGAGGGAATAATGTATGATCCTTAATCGAGAGTTTTCTCGGGCTCCGTCTTGAGATGTAATTAACCACGAGGGCTTGCACCCATGGGAAACTCGATCCCACATCTACTAAACCCCATTCGAGCTCTTGCATCGGGTAGAGGAAACTCGTGATTAGGTCGTGTATATTACTACCCATCGAGGTGTGTTGGCGACAGTCTCTATCCTCAATGGTTAGTCGTATGCACGATCCAATCTGTCCCTTCCAATTGACCCGTTCGCGCGGTGCTCTTTCAGAGGTCCACACCTGATTATTATAGTCAAACACAGGAGTGAATCATATATGACCCCGGAGGATCAAAATGAAATTTAATTGAGTGTTTGACTTACTAATCTGGATAAAATGATCATTAATTTAAAAATCAAAATCATAATAATATGACGATATATCTTTTTAAGGAAAGAAAATATCGTTTATTATTAATCATTTGAAAATGGCGATAATGATCATCAAATTTAATTTTTCCAAAGATTATTAATCAAAGTTTTAAAAATTTGGTATGGGTTTCTAAATCTCCTACGAGCGCAAGCCCTCGTAGTTAATTACATTATAAGAAAATTGGAGTTTTCTACGAATACTCTCGATTAAAATAACAAAAAAAAATTTATTTTAGATTTTAAAGATTGATGTCAAAGGAGATAAGGGTTGTAAATTTCAAATGGAATTGGGTCAAAGTTGAGCACTTATTTTTGGAGTCAAAGAAAGAAGTGTGGGAGGTGTTTTGAGATTCTGAATTACTTTAGAAACACCCAATCTATCCTGAGTGTTGGGCTTGAATTTGATTGAAAAGAGGTTTAAGTTTGAGTGGCCAATTTTATTAAAAATTTGGGATTCAATTCCTGAAGGTTGAGGGCTTATAGCCCGAGCCTGCCTTAGAACCTAAGTCTAAAGTGGGTACTAAAAATCAATGACTAGAACCTTGCTAATGCATTGCTAATCTGGACTTACCCCGGCCTGGATTAGACAGCCAGCTAAACCACCTAGGTGCTTTAAAATCACGTGTTCGATCTTTTAATGTTGAGTGGTATGGACGTTACTTAAGATAGGTTTTTGGGAATATGGCCGACATCTAAAGTAGATCCTAATTGGCCCTTTGACTTATGTTGGGTATTTAATGCCTAAAAAAATGTAATTAAAAATTTAGACTCGATTTAATTTGTATCTAATATGTTGTATACTAATTGACTCAATTAAATGCTTAAATCAAATATAAAGCAATTTTACAAAGGCTTAAAAATAGATTTTATCCTAAAGATGCACAGATTCCCCTTGGACAGATCTGCACCCTCATAGGCCATGTGGTCTGCCAAAACCCGCAGGCGGGGAGGTGCCTAGCAAAAGAAAAGAAATATGCAACAAGTATGCATGCAAACTCCTGGAGGTCCTAGGCTTACTTCTTAAATTCAATGGAGTTGCTATGTGAGCTTAAATATTTTAATTTTATTTAAGTAGAAATAGTTTTGAATGAGTCCTTATGAGCCTATGATCGGATTCCCGGCTAAATCAAAATATGACATGCAAGATCGCCCAAAAAAACTAAGAAAAGCAGACAGATCCTAATTGTAATCAATACATCAATAAATAAATAAATCAATTAAATTAAATTAATATCAAATTTAAAGTCCATATGACAAGTGCCACTTATTATTACATACTAGAATTTACAGAAAAGTAAAGTAGCGGGGCACTATTGACAACAATCCGAATTTCTAATCCTAAGACTCAAGTGACATTGAGAATGGGTCTTCTCGTTATCCACTTATTCATCCTTCTGCAACTTCTTGATTCGTCGGTTCCATATATCCAAATGAAAAGAAACTCCCCCTTGGATGAGGTGTTATCTTTTCTCTTTGAATATTTTCAAAATCATCCAAATTTGGAGCTCCAAATAGAGAGGGACTCTCCCCTAAGGGATGTCCCTTCCTCTTTGGATTTCAAATTGGATATTTTAACATCCATTCTCAAGTCACTTTTAATATTTACAACCATAATATAATTAAATTACATTTGAAAAAATAAAATTTTAGACTCGATCCTGTAGGGTTATCCAAATAATTAGCAGTTATATAAATAATCCCAAACAATTGATATATTTGAAATTTAAATGCTCAATTAATCACAACACAGAGTTCAGTAAGTAAATAAACAATCAATCAATTCTAAGCTAGCAACCAACATGCAGTGAAAGCTCGGAAACCCGGCACACAGTGGAAAAGTAAACACTGTTGCAACCCGTGACCCCGAGTTTGAGATTTTAATGATGCCAAATAATGAGTGTTTTGGAACTGCTTTTC
>NW_021319197.1:20472-41319 GCF_001605985.2 Dendrobium catenatum
TCCAATTCGACGACGGAGATCAAATCCCGCCGTTTGATCTTTTATTAAGAGAGATCACACAGCTGGTTTGAGATCCTGCGGTTTCGATTCAACGGAGGAGATCGCCTCGGACGGGAAGATAACCACGAGATCATGTGGCTAGTTGATCAAAGCCGCAGAGAGGCTTGATCGGGATTATTGATCGCACGATCAACGGTCCTAAAAATGTGCAGCACATGCACATTACGTTACGAACCGAGTCCTTGATCAACTAAAACCGCTCATTCTCTCAAGCCCGACGATGAAATTAAATTAAATTTTAAACTCAAATTGTATGATTGAACAAAAATTGTGGGGAATCAAAATAACGGCTTAAGAGGAGCTTTTTGAAAAGTTATTTAGACTAGTGTGATCTAACCTAGGGTTTGAATTTTTTTCCTCGATTTTGGACGGATTAAACCTTTTTTGGAATCTTTGAACTTTTTGTTTGTCCACGCAACTTTTTCCTCTTGAACTCGCAGCCTAAAAATCTCTGGATCGAACTATATAGGCCTTGGACGGAGTTGGGCTTCGGTTTGGCCGGATGCTCACCACCAGTAGCCTCCAATCACTGGGTTTTGGTTGGGAAGACTTGAGAGACTCCTGGAATTCCCAAATGAAAGGAGTTCTTGGTCTGGGAAAGCTTGAGTGGAGAGAGAGGGAGGGAGAGCTAGGGTTCGAATGACCCCATTTCCTAGAGTTTTCCCCTATTCAAAATGATCCCATATAGTTCGAATGGTTGGGATGGCTTTGGAGAGCCGCTGGGATGTTTCCATGTGGCCTGGAGTTGTTAGGATAGCAGAATATCAAATGATGAGAGGACAAATGACATGTAAAGGTCATTTTGTCCTCTTGCAAGCACATGGGAATGATAGGAGTCGTTTGATCCTGAGGGATGGGATAAAGTCTAGGAAGGTTCTAGAGTAGTTTGAAATAGCTGGAAATGTTTAAGGTAAGAATGATTTGTTTTAAGAAGTGTTTTGACCGAGTTTGACCGCCCTAAAACCTAGGTTTGATAGTTTGACTGGTCTCCATGCCAAATGGCAGCTAAGGTGGCATGGGGGAGGTGGGTTTGAGCTGGTTGAGTGATTTGATAAGGAATGTGATAGCTTGGATTAAGCCACTTGAATATTTAAGCCATTTAAAAGAGTTTGTTGACTATGTTGACCAGTCAACTGGTCAACGGTAGGTGAGGTGGCATGTGAGGATACCAAGGGTTATGGAGTGATAGACTTAAGACTTGAACGTTGATATTTGAATATATGAAATCATATAAGTGGGGATTTGACCAAGTAATGTAGGGTTGACTTGGTCAAAGTCACTTGAATTTGATTGACTAAGGTTTAAGTCATGATTAAGCCTTGGTTTGAAATTGATTCGAGGCTTAAAAGAGATTTGAAATGTAAAATGGATTAAAATAACCCATTTAAAATATTAAGGGTTATTTAGGTCAACCTAGGTTGATTATGTCAACCAGGTTGACCCAGGGTGTAGGTCTGGACTGGACAAGTTTGAAATGATATTTGGAGACCATTGGAGGTGATCCTAAGGTCTAGGGAGGTCAATCCAGTCAAAATGTCTGTTTTGACCCTTAAAGGCCTATTTGGTCAATCTAGGTTGACTTGGTCAACCAGGTTGACCTAGGATCTGGGTTTGAGCCCAAGTGGTTTGATTTGATATTTGAAACTTGCTGGAAGTGATTCTAAGCAATTTGGAGTTCATTTGGTTTGAAATTGAAGTTTGAGCCCCTAAGGGGCAATTTGGTCAAAAGGGTTGACCTGGTCAACCAAGCTTGACCAGGGTCTGGGTTTAGGTCCTTTGCATTCCTAATGATGTTTAGGATGCATTGGAAGAGGTTATGGAGTATGATTTGAGGAGGTCAAGTTGAAGTTTGGAGAAAACTTCAAAATGGCATTGAAGGGGCATTTTGGTCATTTTGACCCCTAGTTAACTGGAGGTCAAATTGGGTCAACCAGTGTAGTTTAATAATCAACATGTCAGGATTAAGGGTATAGAAGTGATCAAAGGGTTTGAAGAAGGCTCCAAGGTCAGGATCTACTAGGTGGCAAGTCCAGTGGCATATGCCATAAAAATATTTGAAGTTTTTACAGCCTTTGGATTTTAATTGAGTTTCTGGGGTTAGAGACCTCAGAATGGGCTCAAATTTGGAGGGTTGGCTCCAGAGACATGTCATATCAATATGAAATTAATAGAATCTAAATCAAAGATCATTTGAATTTGTTTTAAAGTGTTTGAAAATTTCTTCTAAAAGGCCTTCAGGTCATAGCCTTTTAGACATGGAATTTGGTTTTGAATTTCTGGATTTGAGCTGGAATTTAGGTTTGAATGCTTGGACTTGAATTATCCAAGTCAATTACAATCATTGGGATAATCATAAATGATTGTATAGGGTTAAAGCTCGATTAGAGGTTAAATCTAAATTTAAACTGGCTTAAAATTTGGATTAAGTTGGAGATTGAATTGCCTAGGATTCTAGACAAGTTTGAAACTTGAGTGGGTTTAAAGACTTGGTCAGTTTGAGGTTTGAATTGATTTGAAATCTGGATGGGTTTGAAATTTGAATTGAGAATCCGAATTGGCTTGAGGTCAGAATTGATTTGAAGCTTGAATAGGTTTGAAAGCTAGGTGGATTTGAAATCTAGGTCGATCAGGAGTTTGAATTGATTTGAATTTGGATTGATCCAAAAATCTAGAGAAGGAATTATTTTAAATACAAAAAAATGCTAAAAATTTATTTTAAATAATAAAAAATATGTATTATACATTGAAAATTCCATAATTTAAAAATCTTGTATTTAAAATATTGTATATTTTTTTTAATAATTCAATTTGAAATTAAATTAATTTAATGCTAATTGATTTGTTTTAATTAATTAACCTTTGAATAATTAATTAGATATTTAATCTAACTTAAATATTTTCAAAATATTAAAAATTTAATATTATTTTATTAAAATCAGAGAAGCAAATTTAATATTTAATTTTGAATTAGGTTTAATTTAAGAAATTCTTATATTTCAAATAATTTTCAATTTTAACCATTTAACTAATATTCAATAAAAAGTTAAATTGAAAATAATTTTAAAATTCCAAATTAAATCATTTTAAATAATTTAAAATTCTAGATAGTAATTAAAACTTTATTTAATATTATTTAATACTTATTTTAAGGGTTAATTAATTTTAAGTCAATTTAAATGCTTTAATTAATCTTGAACTTTAAAAAATCATATTAAATTTAAATTAATTCAAAAAAATTTAAATAATATATTAAACTTTCCAGAAAATTGACTATTTTATTCTAAAACTTAATTTATTTTGATTAATTTGAATTATTTGAATATCTTTAATATTGAATATAATATATATTAATTTATTTAAAAATTAAAAATTATTTTTTTTAAATTACTTTTGAAAATCAAGGCTCTCAACCTCTTTAAATTTATTTCAATTAGATTATTAAATTATTTTTATATTTAATTAACTATAGTTTAACAATTATATTATGTATATATATTTATATATTTTAATATATTTAAATTATATTATATATAAAAAATATATTATTTAAATTTATAGTATAAATTTGAGAGAAAGATCCCTTTTGAAATCGTAACGTATAGGTTAATGAATGTGTGGAATGGAATTTCTGGGGATTAATTAATGAATATTAATTATATCATTAATTAAATCATTAGTTATATTTTAATTATTATTATTCTTTGCATGCTATAGGAAGACTCACCCTGCCTTAGTCAAGGCTCTCCTATGATTTACTTGAATTTATTGTTGCTTAGTTGGTATGTCTTACATATTTAGTTCCAAGGTTAGAGAGAACAATTGATTTAAATCCTAACTATATGCCTAAGTTGACTATTAAGGTACTAATAAAATTTAAGGATTAATATTAGAAAACTTAGATAAAATTTTAGAAATTAGGATATATATTCTTTTGACTCAAAACTTTGAACACTTGAATTTAGTGACATGTCTAGCCTTGAAAAAAATTTTCACTTGTTTTAAAAGTCATTAAGCCATTTAATTAACCTAATTAAGTTCAAACCCTTAATTAATCATTCAAACTTCTAAAAATCATAATAAATCGAATTTAAATTTAAAAAATATAAATAATATCTCAAATTGACCAAAATTGAATTCTTAATCAACAAAATTAAAATCAACTTAATTTGATAGCAAACCTGCACCTAATTTAATTTTAATTGAAAACTAATATTTAATTAATTTAATAAATTAATAATAATTAAAAATTCTAGAAAATTCTCAAACACTTGGGAATATCTCCTTAGGTCATTCCTGACCTTTGGAGCTGATTTCAAGGAGTTGGGATCTCATTCAAAATAAAATCAAGAAAACCCCTCTAATTAAACAATTTTAAGAAAATTCAATAAATACTCAAATATTGAAAAATCATAACTAATTTTAGAAAACTCCAAATTAATCAAACACAAAGGAACTCAACTCAAAATTAAGTCCAGTATTTATTAAAACTTTCAAACCTTCCAAAATTTGTCAAGGTCAAAAAGTCAACAATCCGGTCAAACTTAAGTCAAAATCTAAGTCAAATCTTCAAACCAACATAACTAAATGTAAAAAAATCCAAATCTAACAAACTTAGTGTCTAACAACTCATATTAAGGTCTAATATTTTAATAAAATACTAAATTTCTAGAATTTAACCTTAATTTAAAAGTCAAATTTTAACCTCTTAATTAAATGATTAAAATAATCTAAAAAATTCATAAAACTTAAAAATCACTTTAAAACTCTAGAAATCTTTATTCAACTTTAAAACCAGCAATCAATCAATTTTAATTAAAATTCATTAACTTTCAAACTTAAATTAACTTAAGTCACTTAATCATACATGATACCACTAGGTAAATCAAGCCTACGAGGCTATTAGCTTAGTCCCAAGGAAGGTGAAATAAACTTCACGATCTCAATAAAAAATAAAGGTAGTATCCAACAAATAATTAAAATCAATTTTAAAATTAATCTCAAATCATTAAGACTTAAACTTTAACCAATATCCTCCCTTAAGCCTTTCAACCATCTAAAACCTTAAACAACTTTAATAAATTGCCCTCCATAGGACATATCCAAATCACATGGCCTTCCTCACACACTTTAGATGGTTTGATAGGACAATAAACTCTAGTTTCAGGCTAGGCCGGTGTTTACTTTTCCACTGTGTGTCGGGTTTTCGAGCTTTCATTGCATGTTGGTTGCTAGCTTAGAATTGATTGATTGTTTATTTACTTACTGCACTATGTGTTGTGATTAATTAAGCATTTAAATTTCAAATATATCAACTGCTTGAGATTATTTATATAACTGCTATTTATTAGGATAACCCTACAGGATCGAGTTTATAATTTTATTTTTTCAGATGAAATTTGATTATATTATGATTGTAAATATTAAAAGTGACTTGAGAATGGATTTTAAAATATCCAATTTGGAATCCAAAGAGGAAGTGACATCCCTCAGGGGAGAGTCCCTCTCCATTTGGAGCTCCAAATTTGGATGGTTTTGAAAATATTCAAAGAGGAAAGGTAACACCCCATCCAAGGGGGGTTTCTTTTCATTTGGATATCCGGAACCGACAAATCAAGAAGTTGCAGAAGGACGTAGAAGTTGATAATGAGAGACTCATTCTCAAAGTAACTTGAGTCTTAGGATTAGAAATCTGGATTGTTGTCAGTGGTGCCCGGCCACTTTACTTTTCTATAAATTCTAGTATGTAATAATAAGTGGCACTTGCCATATGGACTTTAAATTTGATATTAATTTAATTTAATTGATTTATTTATTTATTGATGTGTTGATTACAATTAGGATCTGCCTATTTTTCTTAGTTTTTTTTTTTTTGCGATCTTGCATGTCGTATTTTGATTTAGCCTGAAATCCAATCATAGGCTTATAAGGACTCATTCAAAACTATTTTTACTTAAACAAAATTAAAATATTTAAGCTCACATAGCAACTCTAATGAATTTAAGATGTAAGTTCGGGACCGTCGGGAGTTTGCATACATACTTGTTGCATTTTTCTTTCCTTTTGCTAGGCACCTCCCCGCCTGCGGGTTTTGACAGACCACTTGGCCTATGAGGGTGTAGATCTGTCCAAGGGGAATCTGTGCATCTTTAGGATAAAATCTATTTTTAAGCATTTGTAAAACTGCTTCATATTTGATTTAAGCATTTAATTGATTCAATTAGCATGCATCACATTAGAAACAAATTAAATCGAGTCTAAATCTTTAATTACATTTATTTAGACATTAAATACCCAACATAAGTCAAAGGGCCAATTATGATCTTCTCTAAATGTCGGCCTTATTCTCAAAAACCTATCTTAAGTAACGTCCCACCACTCAATATTAAAAGATCGGACACATGATTTTAAAGTGCCTAGGTGGTTTAGCTGACTCCCCAATCCAGGCCGGGGTAAGTCCAAATTTGCAATGCATTAGCTAGGTTCTGTCATTAATTTTTTGTACACACTTTAGACTTAGGTTCTGAGATAGGCTCAGGCTATAAGCCCTCGACCTCCAGGAATTAAATCTCAAATTTCTAATAAAATTGGCCACTCAAACTTAAACCTCTTTTCAATCAAATTCAAGCCCAACACTTAGGATAGATTGGGGTGTTTTTGAAATAATTCAAAATCTCAAAACCCCTCATACCCTTCTTTCTTTGACTCCAAAAATAAGTGCTCAACTTTGACCCAATCCCATTTGAAATTTCCAACCTTTATCTCCTTTGACATCAATCTTTGAAATCTAAAATAAATTTTTTACCGTTATTTTAATCGAGAGTATTCGTAGGAAACTCCAATTTCCTATGATGTAATTAACTACGAGGGCTTGCGCTCGTATGCATACTTGTAGGAAACTCCAATTTCCTATGATGTAATTTTCAAAACTTTGATTAATTATCTTTGGAAAAATTAAATTTGACGATCATTATCATCATTTTCAAATGATTAATAATAAATGATATTTTATTTCCTTGGAAAGATATGTCGTCATATTATTATGATTTTGATTTTAAAATTAATGATCCTTTTATCCAGATTAGTATAGTCAAACACTCAATTAAATTTCATTTTGACCCTCTGGGGTCATATGTGATTCACTCCTGTGTTGACTATGATAAGCAGGATGAATTCAAAGTTTTATAATTTGAACATATTAGGGAATGATATTATCGCCTCCCAAGACGATATATTATTCATAATAAAGAGTTCAATTTTAAAACTAAAATCTCAGAATTTAATCTTTTCCCAAAGAAAATTAAACTTTTTCAAAACTATATTTTTCAATCAAACAGTGGCATGCTCGTCTTGGTCATCCACATCATCGCATTTTACAAGTCTTAGCTAGGCTAGTTCCTTCTATATGTATTTCCCCTAGTCCCTCTTTATGTCATTCTTGCAATGTGGGAAAAAGCCACAAGTTGCCATTTGTTGCTAGCACTATTACTGTTTCTACTCCTTTTTCTATAGTTCATACAGAGGTTTAGGGACCTTCCCCCGTCTCATATATCAATGGATATCGTTAGTTTGTTACATTTATAATTGTTTACTCTAGATTTTGTTGGATCTATTTAATGCATTCCAAAGATCAAACTCTCTCAAAATTTATTCACTATAATAACTTAATCAATAGCTTCTTCAATGCCAAAATAAAAATTCTCCACTCTGATGGTGGCAGAGAATTCACAAGTCATAACTTCAGCAATTTTCTTTTCTCCAATGGCATTACTCATCAACAAACCTATCCATATACACCTGAGCAAAATGGTTTAGACGAATGCAAGAATCGTCACCTTTTGGATATTACACGCACTCTAATTCATGAAGCAAATCTTCCTAACTTCTTTTGGCTTGAAGCCTTACTAACAACCAATTATCTTATAAATCGTCTTCCAACCAAAGCCTCTAATCTTACCATACCCTATCAGACTCTTCATGGAAAACTACCAGTTTATGCCATCCTTGGCTTAAACCCCTTACCAAAAATAAACTTCAACCTCGCTCCAATGACTGTCTCTTTCTCGGTTATTCCTCCTCCCATAAAGGTTATCACTGTTATAACCTTCATACTCATAAGATTCATATTTCTAGATATGTTGTTTTCCACGAAGATCACTTTCCTTACCACACTTCTCCTTCAAAACAACAAACTAATCAGCCTTCCATTACATATCCACCTCTCATGCTTATTCCTACCTCTACTATAAATTCCATCTCAACACCTGTTTATAATATACCCGAATCTTATTCTCCCAGTAAAACTACCTCTGCTTTCCATTTACCATCATCACCTTCTAGCATATCTACTACCTCCATCTCTGTTCCTCCAGTCACACTCTCCACCTCCTCATCCCACTCTTCATCAAATGCAAACTTGGTCTAAGATTGGTCATCTTAAACCCAAAGTTATCTTTGATCTATCTGCCGTCACTCACTCTCTTCCAACTCCCACATCATATACTCAAGCTAATAAACTTCCTCAATGGGTGATGCCTTGTCCAAAGAATTCCCAGCTCTACAAAAACAGTCCACTTGGTCTCTAACTCCACCACCACCTAATATTCCTGTTCTTGTCTGCAAGTGGCTCTTTAAAACAAAATTTCAATCCAATGGACAAGTACCCACCTACAAAGCCCGTTTTGTTGCTCAAGGCTTTGCCCAGGAATATGGTATAAATTACAAGGAGACCTTTAGCCTGGTTGCTAAAATGCCAACTGTTCGCATACTTCTTATCATTGCCCTTACCCACAGCTGGCCAATCTTACAATTTGATATTGCTAATGCCTTTTTACACGGAGACTTACCAGACACGGTCTATATGAAGCAACCACAAGGATTTGTTGATGAACAATTTCCTCATTTTGTCTGCAAATTGCATAAGTCCCTATACGGACTCAAATAAGCACCGCGGTAGTGGTTTGACAAGCTCACAACCTCTCTTACAGATTTTGGATTTGCTATTAGCAAATATGATCCCTCACTTCTTATATACAATCGAGATCATATCTTGTGGTATCTACTTATCTACGTTGATGATTTGCTTCTTATAGGCAATGATAGCTCTACAATGCACTCTCTCTTACAGAAGCTCAAATCAGAATTCTCCCTCAAGGAACTTTGCTCCATTTCAAAGAATGTTTGGTTTTCAAAAAAGATTGCAATGAGCTCAAGTTTCTTTTGTTCATGAGGTGGGCTATGAACAAACATTAAACACCCAACAATTTTGAAAAGAGTAGTTAACACAAGTCTATTATTGAGGTAGAATTTGAGGAGAATTTGACAAGAGATTTTAAATTTGAGAATTTTTTATGTTTTTTTTGGAATTTAATAAAATTGTAACTCGATAAAATGCCTAAATTAATGTTAGAACTAAATCAAGATGTTATTCTAATGAATTTTTTTAGCAAAAGAATTAAAGAGCAAAGATTCAAATAAAGAGTCACTAGAATGGTATTCATAAATCAGAGCTATCATAAATAGGTGGATAATTAGCAAGGAAAATAGCAGAAGACCATGAACACACTACTAAGTAATTTTGCTCATGGAATCAAGACCATTTCTTTGATTTTTGGATTTGAACCATATATTCACCTGCATGCAAAATATTTTTATAATAGTAAATTACTTTCGCATGAGGTGTTAATAAGAAGGCATGCCAACATTAAGTGATTGATGGATTTCAATATAGAGTAGAACCACAATAAGGAAATATATATTCAAATCTGAAGCACATGCTACCATTGCAAGCTAAATCACGTCAATTATAAACCTTATACTAACTAGAATAGCAGACTCAGCCCCGTCACTTAGGCTATCACTCGCTTGTTGCTAGCAGGTGTGAGTTTAAGTGTACATAGCAGAAAAGTAAATATGCATGCTATGCTCGTAGGAAATAAAGGCGAGTTCATTAAATTATAAGGTCAACATATCCTAGAAACCTAACATTTATTTAGATAAAAGCATATGCATGCCAAGAAACTTAAGAAAAAGTAGCAATCTCTAATTTGAAATCATATATAATCAACAATCATCAAAGTGTATATTGTTAGCACACTCAACGACTATCTTCACTACTGTGTGGACCACCTGCTGCAGCCGCACTCCAGCTCTCTTTTATCCCTGTAGCACAGTCTGGTGCCCAACAGCTTTTGCATACTTTGTCTCCTATCTTCCTCTCTATAAAATGTATTCAGCTGGATGAGAACATATATGAAAAATATACTATCTGCTACAGTAAATTCTGCTTCCTTCTTCTTCTTCTTGAAGGTTCTCTTGATCTTGCAACTCTCTTCATATATAAGAAGAAGAAAATATATGTGGCAAATGACAAGTAATATATAACCCAAGATTTATAGGAAAGTAAAAGTTGTCAAGCTCCACTATCAACAATCTTATATTTCTACTTCCTAAAATGATGCAAGCCTTATACACAAAAAAAGACGAGTTTGTTTATTTGTCTTTATTTCTTCAAATTCTTCAAGACTTCTTCATGTTCTCACATCCTCTAAAAGCTTAAAAAAAAAATCATCTCAAAAGGAAGGAGACTCATTATACGGGTTCCTTTATGTAAACAAATTCATTTTTAGGCTTTCACAACTCTTTATATATTTGTAAATTACATTTATATACAAAATAGAAAAAAAAACTATATACGCCTATAAGATTAGTATACAAAATAATTTATATAAAACATCACATCAATAACATATAGTAATAATAAAATCATTGCTCCTTTTGAGCAACATTCAACTTGATCATACTTTTATTTATTTAAGGCACTATAGGAAATTTGCTCATTACCGGCGATTTTTGGCGGCGGTTTACTTGTAAATACCGGCGGTTCTAAATAAAACATGCGGCTTCTCGGCGGTTGTCACACCGCAAAAAAAAAGGTGCCCCCCCAAAAAAAAAAAAAAAAAACGGTGTCGGAAACTGTTGTCGGCGGCATTTTTCCGGCGGTTTATTTTACC
The DNA here is from genome assembly GCF_001605985.2 of Dendrobium catenatum. Classification (NCBI taxonomy): domain Eukaryota; kingdom Viridiplantae; phylum Streptophyta; class Magnoliopsida; order Asparagales; family Orchidaceae; genus Dendrobium; species Dendrobium catenatum. Next base: position 31,542 of record NW_021319197.1, read on the forward strand.
GACGGTGTTCCGGCAGCATACACTGCCGGTTTTAGCTGGTGTTTTTACCAGCGGCTTCCCGACTGTCCAACCGCTGGTACAAAATATCGTTGTTTGACTGCCAGGAAACGTACCGGCGGCTAACCGACGGTGATAGCCGAAGGAATTGTCAGCGGTTGTAGCCGCTGGCGTGTCGCCGAACAACCGCCGGACAGCGTCAGTAAACCGCCAGTAAATACCGACGATTATAAGGGATATCCGGCGTCGTCAATCAGCCGTCCGGCATCGAAGTTTCCGGCTTCAATCAGCCGTCCAGTATCTCTGTAACACTTAACTTAGTATTATGCTTCTCTTTTATTGACCAAGATTTGACACCATAAAGCATTGCAGATCTCAACACCATCTTATAGAATTTTCCCTAAAGTTTGAGGGGAACTTTTCTATCACACAACAAGCCCGATTCATTCCTCCATTTCAACCATCCAACTTGAATTTTGCTGATAATATCCCCTTCTATTTCACCATCACTCTAAACCAAATCCAATATATCTAAAATATGTACTTTTACTAATTACTTGATCGTCAAAAGTCACAATCCTATCACTAGGTCTGTTGCTAATAAAATTACACTCTATATATTCAGTTTTAAATCTACTAAAGCGAAAACCTTTATACTCTAAAATTGACCTCCATAATTTGAGTTTACCTTCAACTCCCTCTCTAGGCTTATCAACATGTATAATATCATCAACAAAAAGTATACACCAAGGTACATCTAAGGCGACACTCTCTAATCTCATCATCAACTGGAGGTACTCCAACATTTCATGTATATGCTCATTCCATATTCTATCTCTACGGGTGAAGCCCAAATTAAGTCACAAACCGCTCACTAGCTCCATTGCTACTAAAATTACACCTCATATATTCAGTTTTAGATCTAGTCAAGTGAAAATATTTAGACTCTATAGTTGACCTAGTTTACCTTCAACTCCTTCTCTAGTCTAGTGAGAACAAAAAGCATATAAGTAAAATATCATCAACAAAAAGCATACAACAATGTACATTCTCTCGCAAATGTCTAGTGAGAACATCTATGACAAAATACATAAAAAAAAGCTCACCTCGGAGGCGGTGCACGGGAAATACAAGTTCGTCGGCGGCCTTGTAGTGGGGAGTTTGTGGGCGGCCGGTGTGATTGTCGGCGGCCGGAGATAGCTCGGTCGCGTGAGAGGGCGGGCGGAGGAGAGGGTTGAGCGCAGCTGAAGAGAGAGATGAGGAGATGAAATGAAATGGGAGGCTCGGGCTGGTTAATTTTAGGGCTTTTACCGACGGCGTTCCGGTAGCGCAAACCGCCGGTAATTAAATTACTTAACACCGACGGTTTGAGCCGCGAATATATCGCCGATAAGTTTTAAGGCGGGCGGTTTACCCGGCGATTTGGTGACCGCCGCTATTTCTGGCGGCATAAGCTTGCATAACGGCCGGTTGGGCTGCCGGTATTCACCGGCGGCCAAACCGTCGGATAAACCGCCATTAGTATCGGCGGCTAGACAACCGCCGGTCTAGGCCGCCGGTAATTGATGAATTTCCTGTAGTGAGGGGGGCTAAGCAGCATGAAACACTTATAAAATAATCATATATAAAGTTTAAATTTTAAATTTTAGATTGGTCATAACCTAGGATATTTGTCCACTCATCACCAAATCAATCACATCATATAACACATCCACCAACATCACTAAGTATACACAATAAACTCATTTAATAAGTACATAACTTAAAATAAAAAATCACTCCTAACCTAGACCTAGAGTTTGTTATCCTAATAAATTAAACTTAAAAGTGTGCTAGGCGGTGCGGGGGGTGAACCTAGTATGCTTTAAGCTTTTATTTTTTAGTTTACGGAGTCCGGACTGGAGAACCGACTGATTTTTGTTAAGTGTGCACAGTAAAAAACACAGTTAATGTTCATCACTGTGCTTTTACTGTTTACACTCACAAAAACCGGATGCATCTTCGGTCTGGACTCCGCACATAATAATCTCTATATTTGATTAGCCATGTCTACCCTAAAAGAATTATGCTTCATTTGAAAAAGCTTTTTATTGTTTTCTAAAATAATTTTCTAGCATATAAAAATTTAAAAGCAGTTAAAAAAATAATTTCAAACTTGAGCTCGTGTTAAGCATGACTTGAGTATAAATTTTGAACAAATAAGATCGTCCGCATAGGTTAGGCGTGTAAACAAGTCAAGTCGAGCTCAAGTCATGCTTAACAAGAGCTCGGCTCGTTGCCGAGATTGTGAGTTCGAACTCGGACTCAAATGGCCTGTTGAGCTCGGCTTGTCGCGATGGATGAGAGCTTGCGATGTATAAGGCTCTCTTCCCGCTCCAATCCCGCTCCAATCCCGCTTTCGCATAAGCACTTCCATGTGATCGCATCCACGCAGCAACTTCAACACTTGAGCAATAGCTTCCGCGCCTGTGTTCCCGCTTCTCTCTCTGTGCTTCCATGATTTCGTCTTCCGCACTCAAGCTACTCGACAGATAACTTAGTCAGGTTTCATTCAGATCGAACTCAAGCTTGAAACTCCATAAGCTCAGCTGATGAGTCCGTTAGGTCAAAGGCAACATAAAATTTCAACCGTTTAATCGATTCACGTTCCCAAGTCTTTTCTCAGCCCTGCGGCTTCGCCGCGTCGGTTTACGCTGATTCCATATTTTTCTAGACTTTTATAGAAAGCGCCTTCGTTGGAGAAAATAAGAACCCTGGAAATCTTGTTGGCCAAATTTCTATAGGGTTTCTCTTACCTTCCTCTTCTCCTCTATCCATGGCCTCCAGGTTTCTTAGATCCCGTCTCTCTTCCTTTGTGCGCGCCGCAGTTCTTAATTCCCACAAGCCCATCAATCCTCTTTCATCATCGCTGCCATCATCGTCATCACCTTTTCTCATCCGCCACATATCCTCGGCCGCTGGCCGCCGATACCCAGGTCGCCGACCTATCGACATAGGCGCTCGCGCCCGCCAGTTACAGAATCGACGCCTCTGGACCTACGGCCTTACCTTCAGTTGCGTCGCTGGGTTCATCGTAATCGTGCTCGCCAACTTCCAGGACCAGCTTCTTTTCTACATCACCCCGTCTGATGCCATGGCGAAGTTCACCGCCAATCCCTCCAAGACACGCTTCCGTCTTGGAGGTCTCGTTATGGAGGGAAGCGTCGTCCATCCGTCCTCCTCCTCCCCGGAGATCGAGTTTGTGGTCACCGACCTGCTGACCGACATCCTTGTCCGCTACGAGGGTTCGCTTCCCGACCTCTTTCGCGAGGGCCACTCCGTTGTGGTTGAGGGATTCCTTCGTCCGTTCTCGGCCGATGTCGGCGTCCATGCCGCTACCACTGGCCCGCCGGTAACGTCCAAGGCCAGGAGCCTCGATTGCTACTTCAGGGCCACGGAGGTGTTGGCCAAACACGACGAGAAATACATGCCTAAGGAGGTTGCTGCAGCGCTTGAGAAGAATAAGAAGAAGTTAGAAGAAGGGGAAGCTAAAGCCTTGGCATTGGAGAAGAGGAGTTGAGGAAAATGAATGATCCAGGTTTTTCCTTCCTTGATTCTTTTTGAAATAGGATGCTTGAATAGGATCTAGTCTCAGATCCCTTTTATTTATTTGCAGTTGAGTATTAGATTAATTGGTGTTATGCAGCACATTGCTGCGAGTTTGAAACCTGTTCAAATTTTCCCGTTGAAAATGGGTATATGCTGAGTATAAAAGCGAATGAAAAATTTATTTACTGAGATGCAGGCATGATACAAAATTATGTATTTTGATGCATAATTTGTAGTCTAAACAAAAATTTTTTTATGTGCGTTCTCATAATCAGGACCTTACTTACTTTGAAATGGGATGGTTCTCATATAATACTATGTGCCAATAATATATGAAGTATGCATTTAGTGTATTTACTGAGTTACTTGGACTAAATCATTCTTGAAAATGATAATAATACATGATATAAACTTTTAATCCTGTTGAGTTTTCAATTCCTTGATGCCCAATTAGTTTTAAACATGCTTTTTAATAAAAATTAATTGAGAGAAGTATCGACTAGATGTTGTCTTTTGTGTAGCATGTATTGGTTTAGCCTTAGGCTTCGTTTGGGATGGTTTTTTTTAATCCTGTTGAGTTTTCAATTCCTTGATGCCCAACTCGGTGCTAGTTTCTCGTTCCTCCAAGCAACTTTCCTCTGTCTGTAAGGGCGTAGTTTTAGGAACACCTTCTCTCCTACCTCAAACTGCATGTCCCTCCTATGTGAGTCTGTCTGCTTTTTCATGATTTGTTGTGCCCTCAGCAGATATTTCAACTCCTCCAGCACATTGTCCCTTTCCTTCAAGTACTGCTCAACTGAAGAAACTGGTGTGCTTCCCTTCCCATAGTGTACTAGGTGCAGGGGATCACTTCCATACATTACTTTAAAAGGATTCATTTGCGAAGCCGAATGGTACGACGTATGTTACCAATACTCAGCCCACGGTAACCACTTGGCCTACATCCTTGGTGTTTCAGAAGCAAAACACCTCAAATAGGTCTCCAAACTTCGGTTCACCACTTCCGTTTGCCCGTTTGTCTGAGGATGATAGGTGGTGCTCCTTTTGAGAGTCGTTTCCTACAACCTGAACATCTCCCTCCAAAAATGGTTGAGAAACACTTTGTCTCGATCAGACATAATGGACTCAGGGATCCCATGCAGTCTAACAACCTCCTTGATAAATGCTGCTGCTACTGACACCGCGGTGTAGGGGTGTCATAAGAGGATGAAGTGAGCATACTTACTAAGTTTGTCAACCACCACTATGATGACCGTGAATCCTTTCGATCTTGGAAGGCCTTTTATGAAATCCATGGTCACTTCCTCCCAATCTCTGTTTGGAAGTGCCAATGGTTGTAGTAGTCCTCCAGGAGCCATGACTATATATTTGTTCCTCTAGCACACTTCACACCTTGCTAGGATTTCCTCAACATCTTTATGCATCCCTTTCCAGTAAAGCTCAGATGCCAGCCTTCTATATGATTTTTGAACCCCTGAATGACCTCCCACTATGCTGCCATGGAACTCCTATAGCAAGTGAGGAATATGTATGGGGGTTCGAGGCATCACAAACCTCCCTTGATATAATAGTCTCCCCCTTCCATATAGTAACCCGGGTGACTACTCTTGTCTCTCATCAAATCATCCATGATCTTTTTCAACTCTTCATTCAGCATACTCTCTTCTTTTATGGCCCCCCCAGTCTACCATCAGTGGTACCGACATAGCTAACCCATGGAACTCCCCCACACATCTGGATAAAGCGCCAGTTTATTTTCCAAACCAGGCTTGTACTAAATCTCGAAATCATAGCCCAATAGTTTGGATAGCCATCACTAATGCTCCTCAGTCAACATCTTTTGCTCCAAAAGGTACTTCAAACTCCTTTGATTCATCCTGACGACAAAATGTTAACCCAAAAGATAGGGATGTCACTTCTGAATCGTCAAGACAATGACCATCAGATCCCTCTCGTACACTGACTTCAATCTTGCCCTGTTTGATAGCACTTGACTGAAGTATGCTATAGGCCTGTGGTTCTGCATTAACACTGTCCCCAACCCATATCCTGATGCGTTTGTCTCTACTACAAAGACCTGGCTGAAGTCTGGAAGAGCTAGAACAAGAACTGTGGTCATGACTTTCTTCAACCTCTCGAAGGCCTGAGTTGCTGTCTCTCCCCAAGAAAAGTTATCATTCTTTAGTTGCTCAGTCAAAGGTCACGCGATGGTATCGCACCCCTTCACAAACCTCCTGTAGTAGCCAGTCAATCCAAGGAAACCCCTCAACTCCCTTATGTTCCGAGGCAGCGGCCATTTCTGCATTGCTTCAATTTTGGTTTGGTCTGCCACCACTCATTCTTGAGATACCACATGTCCCAAGTACTCCACGCTGGACTGAGCAAAGCTGCATTTCTTCAGGTTGGCTCTCAACTGATTCTCCCAAGACCACCCTCAGGTATTCCAAATGCTCCTCCACAGTCTTGCTGTACACCAGAATGTTATCAAAGGAGACCAGGCCAAGATTCCTGAGGTACTGCTTGAATACCCTGTTTATCAAAGACTGAAAAGTATCAGGAGCGTTAGTCAATCCAAAGGGCATTACCAGAAACTCATAATGCCCTTCATGTGTCCTGAAAGCTGTCTTTGGAACATCTGCGTCCCTCATTCAGATCTGGTTGTACCCGGATTTTAAATCCAGCTTAGAAAACATCACTGCCCCATAAAGCTCGTCCAAGTGCTCTTTAATCACCGGAATTGGAAACTTATCTAGCACTGTCCCCTTGTTCAGAGCTGTATAGTCCACACAGAAACGCCAACTCTCATCATTCTTTTTGACCAGGAGGACTGGACTAGAGAAAGGACTCACACTTGGTCTGATGATCTCGGCTTCCAACATCTCGCAGATCAGCTTTTCAATCTCATCTTTTTGAATCTGAGCGTAGCGATTGGGACGAACGCTGATAGGTGTCTCCCCTTCAAAGTGATGGCATGCTCCAACTCCCTATGTGGTGGCAAGCCCTGAGGAGGTTGAAAAACCTCGCTGAATTGCTGTATGAGTGGCTGCACTGAAGAGGGAGTGTTTCCCTCTTCCTCCAGTCTGACCCATTCCAGGCGATGCATCTCTACCAAGTATCCTCCTCCCACTTATTCTATGGTCCTAATCATAGACTTGAGAGATACCCCAATCTTAGTTAGCCCTGCATCACCCTGAATCACCCTCTTCTTCCCCTTAACCACCAGCTCCATCTTCAATGTTCCCCAATTTACCTTGGTATCTCCCGAGGACTGTAGCAATTTCATCCCCAAGATGACATCGTTGCTTCCCAACTCCAAAGGAAGAAAATCCTCCCTCACCTGGATCCCCTGAATCATCAGCATTACTCCCTTACATACACCTCTGCCCATCTCCACCTTCCTTGTTCCCATCATCACTCCATATCCTCATGTGTCTACTAATTCCATTCCAAGCAGATCAACTATCTGGGTTGAAATGAAATTGTGGGTTGCCCCACTATCTATCAGCACCACTACCTCTTTATCAGTTATCTCTCCCTTCACTTTCATAATGTGATTTGGAGTGAATCTCACTATTAAGTTCAGGGAGACTTCTGCCACATCCAGATGCATCTTCTCTTCTTCCTCCATCTCTAACCCACTTCCACCTTCTTCAGCTTCCTCATCATCACAGACGGTGAGAATCTGAAGAGTTCGGTCCTTGCACCTATGCCCTGGCATGTACTTCTCATCACACCTAAAACACAATCCCGTGGCCCTCTTATGTATCTCCTTCTCAGGTAGCCTTTTGAAGTTTCCCCCATTTCCTCCTCTAATTTTCTCCTTGGGCACTTCCTTCTCACTCACCGGTACTGATCCCCTGGAAGGTAAAATGGTGGTGGTCACCCGGTGTGAGCCCCCTGAATAGCTGCTTCTAGCTACTCTCTCCATCTTCCTCTGTTCTTCCACCAACTGTGTCAGCTCCATGGCTTTCCCCAGGTTCCTTGGCTCCAAAACTCTAACTGTTGCCTATATCTTCGGTTTAAGCCCTTTTATAAAGTTTCCCTTCAAAGCTGTCTCTGAGATATGATCTAATCTGCTGGCCATGTACTCTAACCGGTCATGGTAATCGGCTACGGTCTCCTCCTGAGTTAAGGCAAAGAATTGCTCATAGAAGTCTCATCCACTATCGGCTCAGAAACGTTCTAGTAAGCTTTCTTTGAACTCCCTCCAAGTGTGGATGGGTCCCTCCTTTCAGGCCATTGGTACCATGCAAGTGCATTCCCTTCCAAACACTATCATGCCGCAGTTAGCTTCTCCTTCGTTAGCCTGTTAACGGCGAAGTATCGTTCCATCTTGTAGATCCAATCATGGCCGTCTTCGCCCTCAAAGATGGGCATCTTCAGCTTCCTTACTTTTGGGTCTCCCCCGTTTCTCCTGAATTCTCCATAACCTCCCATTCCTTGAAAAGGAGGTGCTCCCTAATTGTCACGATCTTCCCTCCGACGACTATACCCAAACCCTTCATCGTATTCCCCTATTCTCCCTTCCAAATCAGCACATTTGCGATGAAATTCTTCCCTTCTCCCGACGAAATCAGCACCCGTTCTGTCATATCCCATACTCATCTCCTCCCTAGAAAGAGGTTCTAGGGGAGGCACCCCGTCATCTCGCTCAAGGATCTCCATATCCGGATTCTCCCTCCCCCTAAACGGGTTCGGATTTCTCCCCCCTCCATGGCCATTGGTGGTTTCTGATGTTGCCGGATTTTGTTTGCTTTCCAGCATCTTCCTCATCATCTCTTCCAAGGTCACGAATCTCCCATCCATCTTTTCATAGATGGAAGCAAATTGGTTCTGAAATTCAGCATTTTTTTTCCTCAAAACCGGTCTTCAGTTGACCTATTTTTCCTTCCAACACCTCAACCTTCCTTCCGGCCATTTTCCTTCCCAAGATTTACGAAGAGATCTTCTTACGGATGGAATTACCTTGCTGGAATTTCAGACGGATGGAATTACCTTGCTGGAATTTCAGGATTTCAGCCTCCAAAGGTCCCAAGACAACGTTCTAATACCAATTTGATAGGAAATACTTGAGTTTGCAAGTAACCCTAAGGTAATACTTGAGTTCGCAAGCAAAACTAGCAAAATTTGGTGGAAAACAGTGGAGAAATCTGCTGTTTACCGCAGATTTTCAACAAAGACAGCAGCCTTTCAATGGAAAATAGAAAAAACTTAGAGAAACAATGATAAAATCCACTAGTAAGCGTTGGAAACAACAAACGATACAAAGTTCTTCAATTTGAGAGGAAGAACAACTCTTCAAAACTCTCTAGCAAAGCCTAGATCCCAAAACTAAGAGGAGATCTCAAAATTTCAGCCAATCTCAAGATGAACCCTAATTCCCTCCTAAGCACCTAATTAACCACAAAGGAGAATTACAAAATGCCAAAACAGCCCTTCCAATTCAAAATTTCCCTCCAATACTAGCTTTAACTCATGCTTGGGCCCACCATGGGTTCCGCCCCCCCTTCCTGTTCCGCCTGGAGTAGAAGAGGACCAGTCCAGGTTGGACCGGTCCAGCTGGCCCAGGACTAACATTATCTTTGTTCTATACATCTTCGAGAATTATCATGCTTTAATTCACAAACCTTTTGAAAGTGAACTTAATTAGTCTTGTCTTAATACTGTTTAGATTCTTCTACATTACTATCCTGTTTCATGAGCTGTTAGTAAAAATTCACGTTTGTTGGGACAATGACAAGAAAGTTCAGCAGCTAACCAATGTGATTCCCTTATCGCAATCTGTCTTTGGTGCTTGATACTTGATGGTAAATCAAAGTCTCCTGTTGCAAAGTGACATTGTGAAAATAACCCATCACGCTATTATCCTCACCTTATATTTGCTGAAGACATCAAACATCAGTTATTTTAAGAGTATTCCATGTCTGAATTTGTCGACTACAGCAAATACAACAGATTTTGTTTATTGTCTTGCCCCCAATATTGCTGCAGCTAAGAAGTTTGAACATCATTGTTGCTAAAAACGACAGGAGAACAATTAGTGGATTGCTGGCCAATGGCTATGTAACGTTTACCAATATTGTTAGGTTACATATTCAGAAGACGCTGTCTAGTGCTGAATAGGAAGTAGTAGGCAATCTTTAGATGTTGCAGATGTGTCTATGACTGGGAGAGGGGGGGGGGGGGGGGGGGG